>NC_061498.1:3018014-3313175 GCF_022539355.2 Hippoglossus stenolepis | reverse complement strand
ATGTGCGCTCCACATTGTCAGAACTGGATTCAGTTACCATGCAGCTGCTAAATGGATGATTTACAGAACTTGTCTCATGTAGTCTTGTGTTCCCCTTGGAGATTTTAAATCTTTGCTATGTGATGTTTTTTGTGAATCTTGTGTATTTAGTTATTTAGTTATTCATGTATATATATAGTGAGGTGAGGTTGTTTTGTTGACTTGTTAATGTATTTAGTTATTTGTTATGTATTTAGTTATGTAGTTATTTAGTTATTCATGTATATCTATAGTGAGGTGAGGTTGTTTTGTTGACTTGTTAATGTATTTAGTTATGTAGTTATGTATTTATTTAGTTCTTGATGTATATACAGAGTGAGGTGAGGTTGTTTAGATGTTTTGTTGACTTGTTTATGTATTTAGTTATTTGTTATGTATTTAGTTATGTAGTTATGTAGTTCTTCATCTATATACAGAGTGAGGTGAGGTTGTTTGTTGACTTGTTTATGTATTTTGTTCTGTAGTTATGTAGTTCTTCATGTATATATAGAGTGAGGGGAGGTTGTTTTGATGTTTTGTTGACTTGTTTATGTATTTAGTTATTTGTTATGTATTTAGTTATGTAGTTATGTAGTTATGTAGTTCTCCATGTGTATACAGAGTGAGGGGAGGTTTGTTGACATGTTAATGTATTTAGTTATGTAGTTATGCAGTTCTTCATGTATATACAGGGTGAGGTGAGGTTGTTTGTTGACTTGTTCATGTATTTAGTTCTGTAGTTATTAGTTATTTAGTTCTTCATGTGTATACAGAGTGAGGTGAGGTTGTTTTGATGAAGATAGGGGGCGCGGTTTATTCAAATGACACAGGAGCTTCTGAGGTTGACGCACTATCAGACCACGCTGAATGCGACGCCGCCATTGGTTGAGGACGACTGGTCTCATGACAACAACGGCGGGGTTTCCGCCAATCAGAGCCCGTCTTGGGCCCCCGAGTCTGTTTGTGAATGACGTAAGACGCGTGAAGCAAGATGGCGTCGCCAGAAGCTTAAATCGGTGTAAATTACTTTATCTCCGTGAAGTCGCGCCTCCCCCGAGGCTCCGGTGTTGTTTCACGGTTGTTCCGGTGAAGAGAACCCTTCTCTACCGGGTACGTGTGGTCGCAGGGCGCCGCTGAGCTCCAGAGGACAGCCCGCGGACCGTGTCTCTTCTCCCCCGCGACCGTCCGCCAGCAGCCGGGGAGGCGAGCTGCTGTCAGCCGGGACAGGATGGACACCGGGGAGTACATGGAGACCATGGACACCACGTTAGCGGAGTTAGGGGACGAGTTCACGTTGGGGGACATCGACGGTGAGTGTCCCCGCTAGCGATGCTCCGTGTTTCCTGGTGGAGTGAGTGTCCCTGAGTGACAGGTCTGCGAGAGGCTGAGCAGCTGAGCACATCTGGGTGAAGTTTAACATTTAAACTATTCACCAAGCAGCTGCTGGAGCTTCAAGTTCTTCATCTGCTTGTTTAACCAACATCTACACAGACTCGACTTTGTTTGGGCTTTTATTTTCTTCCTAACTGTGCACTTCTTCTTCTTCTTCTTCTTCTAATGATGATGATGATGATGATGATGCTTATTAGAGACTGGACAAAGTTTCTTCATTAAACTCTTAAAAACTTCCATCTGGACCAGGGCTGGGCTATAAACCACATTAATAACAATTATCTCAAAACAATGTTATTCAATAGCAACAAAACAAAAGCCCTATATATATATATATATTTCCTACTAATCGTGGAAGCAGTGAGTGAGGAGGTGTTTGTCATTCTCTGCTCGTAAAGTTTCATGTTATGTTTGTCGTAGCCTGTTAACACAGGGTCAACACTTCAATGGAAAGTGTTGGACGATTTAAATAATACACAAATATAATAAAAAACATCAAATACAACGCGATAATAAAGCAGTGTGTGTGCAAAAAGAGCCAATAAGAGAAGGTAAATAAACAGAGGTTTGGTGAAGTGAGCTCTCGTCAGCGCTGCCACTCTCACTCACTATATATCGATATATTGCCTCATGTTTACTTGTCAAAAAAGGCAAAAGCTGATGTGTCAGTGTTTTTTTAAATCCATCATCATCTCCACAGAGACAGTTTATTGAAAGAAACATGAAAACATAAAACAAATACACATACACGTAAAGAAAAACTTCAAATGTATTCTCAAAGTATTCCCATTCCGATCGTTGTTTCTAAATGAAACAGCCAGGCGTTAATGGAAAGGTGATGGAGTGTTATATTCCATGAAGCAGAGCTGGTTTCAGTGTGAGGTGTCATGCGTCAGGAAACTGTGCGTGGGCAGTAAGTGACACACGAGTGTAACTTACTCACCAAGCTTGTAGAAACAATTATTTACTGTATGTACTTTCAGACTTTCATGTCATGATTGAAGTATTTGGGAGAGTTAAAAGAGGAAACCCTGTGCAGTCTCTTCAGTATCCTCTCAGAGCTTATTCTGCCGAGCTAAAGTTTGTGGGACAGCATCTCTGTAAAGATCCAGCTCTGCACTCTACAGACAGACAGACGGACAGACGGACAGACAGACAGACAGACAGACAGACAGACGGACAGACAGACGGACAGACAGACAGCATCCTTGATCAAATCTCCCTCTAATCAAAACAAGCTCAACCCTCTGGCACTCAGTGAAAGGACTGGGCTTTTGGTGTAACGCCGGCCAGCGCACAGTCACCAGATTCCCATCAGGGTGGAATTTTACTGAATGCAAAGTCACCAGACCAGACTGAGACTCTGTCTGTCTGTCTGTCTTTCTGAGTGTGTGTGTGTGTGTGTGTGTGTGTGTGTGTCTGTGTGTGTCTGTGTCTGTGTGTCTAAGCGTCTAAGCGCACACGCTCGTTTCTTTTTTTGCCTCTTTATGACTTTTTGCCACATACACACTGACCTTGTCAGGACCAGTAAAGCTCAAGGGACCAAAGCTCAGTTGTAATCATCATCTCTGAGGTCCTGGTTGAGGTTCGGGGTAAGATATGTGGTGGATAGGTTAAGGTTAGACATGAGTAGGTCAAGGTTAAGATTAGAGATAAGGTTTCGGTGAGGTTGTCCACAATGAATGGAAGTCAGTACGTTGTCCTAGTAAGGCTAGCTGTGTTAGCACTATAGCACAACAGCAAGGCTACAGCATGTATCAAACCGTTATGGCCCAAATTGATGATCCTGCACACAGGCTCATGAAACATTCCTGAAACTCTACCTGTCTTGTGGTGTCTGGTGGTAATTCTCACTTCAATGGGAGCCTTTACACAGAATGAGCAGACAGCGCACCCCCGGCCACAGTTATGTAATCCTACTTAATCATCGTGTCAAAAGAGAGGAATTTACAGATTGTGTGTGTGAGGGAGAAGTGACCACTGACTGATGAACATAGAGGCAAATTGCTCAGAGAAAGCCCACACTCAATTCTGCTAGTCTCTGTTTGGCCCACAGCTGATTGATAATAAGGTAATTCTTTGAGATATATATTCATCACAGCCACTTTTGAATATTAAATGGAGTCTCAGCTGAGTTTGTCTGCAGCAGCTGGTTTAATGCACATCTCCGAAGATATTTAACCATTTGTTCTTCAGATGAGCCATGTGCGTATCTTTGAGAGTTAGGCCTCGGAGGCCCCTGAAAGGGCTCAAGTAGTTGACCCTATATTCAACTAGAACATTCTCCCTCTCTCAATTATTCCCTTAGCAACCGTGGCTCTGGTTATGTAACCTATTTTCTTTGCTCTCAGCAGCCGAGCAAACTGTCCCTCTTTGATGGATTTACCCTTTGTGCCTGCTTGTCTGAAACTCTGGGGGCTAGGAGTGGCTTTGTCCGGTTTGTCATTAGCAATCTGCCCCCGTGGAGGTGTATAAGTGCACGGTCTATTGTGTCCGCCTATATTATTTATACATGCTCCAAACAGACAGGCTGGTTAATATTACTACGGTGTGAGCATCTGAAACTGTCTGCGTGCATTTTAACTTTGTTTCCCTGCACCTCGATGTAGCTGGAAGCTGAGTGTTGTTTTTGCCCCTGTCTCTGTGTGTGTGTGTGTGTGTGTCTGTGTGTGTGTGTGTGTATTTCCTGATGATTAACTTTTGGAGCTAATCAGTCAAAGACAAAATGTCGACAAAATGTTGTCTGAAAACACTTTCCCAAGTTAACTCTGCAAAAAATAGGACTAGACAGACAATTAAATGTATTTATTAGGAAATTATTCCCCATCATATAAGTGACGAAGTTGCAAAGAAGTGAGAAAGCATCGAGAAGCACAGTGGGGGGGGGGGAATTCCTCCAGGTATCTCTGCTTCCTTCAGGACTAGAGACATGACCTGAAGCTTATATAGATCAAGTCAGAAAATCAGTTTCCAGATCAGAAACACAATCTATACAGCATAACATAATCTACTTATTGAGATTTACACATCATATGGTGTAAATAACAATATGATGAGGTAATTATGAAATGGCATTATTACTGTATAAATAGCATTGGAGGTTTTGCATGGCCTCTGATGCTTTTCATCATAGTTTGAAATGTCATTAGCATTTGAAGTTAAATCAGATTTCTAGTCTATATTTGTCACAGATAAGAGATCAAGTATCTTTTTCTATTAAAATTTATTTATTTTGAATTGTGTTGAGGAGCTGAGGGCTGCACAGTCTCTAAATACAGGAACTGATGAATGCGGAATATTATGAATGGTCCGTTTGTGGATTGGATTTTCTGGTCGTGCTCTGCCGTGGAGAAAGAGGAAGTTCCAGGAGGTAGTTTCAGCTTGACGAGATTTTATTGACCCCATTGGCTGAACCTATAGTGATGTATATAAAACTGTGGATCTTTACAATGATAAAAACTTAGTGTGGTACAAAGAATCATGTTTTATATAATCTGTTGAACAAAGCAACGATCCCCAGATATTTAACCTTTGGCTGAGCTTTCTTCAATCTTTCCTTTCTTTCCCCACGTTGTTTATATTTAATACTGGAAGAAGATGCATGTGCTTGTAAATTAGTGAGTTTCTTGTAATTCCAAACTAAACTGTTAAATAAACATATGCAGCTTGATGTGTTTTTAAGACCATTAGGTTTTTAATAAGTCGCACAGTTTTTCAGCAGCAACAAATGGCGGTAGGTGGCATTTGATTTACTGCACAATTCTTTTTAAAAAGTGGCGTTCAGTGCACATTCATCATCATCATTGGGCAATCTGTCCATCTATCCATCCGTCATCAATCAGCTCTATCCATCAGAGCTTTTATCTCAGTGCTCTTTTACCCTGCTCCTATTGTCTTTGAGGGTCATCTGTAAGATTACATCCTGTTCACTCTCAAGGCTGAAGGTTCACAGACCTGATCTGTTCTCTGGTTTATGACCGGAGCAGTTCAGTAGCTGTTTCTGTGAATGCATGTGAAAGTTCAAGGCCGGGCCTCTTTGGGATTTTCTAGTCTTATCTGTCTTGTGTAATATCTCTGCCAGATATACAGTGGGGGGCCTTGTCACCTTGTCTGTAGATTCAGTTGAGGATCTGACTCAAGGACAATATTGGCTGTCAGACGACGCCTTGGTCTAAAGGCAATCAAGTAATTGTTGAGTCATGGGAATAAGTTAATGTTGCAAATATTGTTACAGGTCTGTCACTGATCGATTTATCTAAATGACCTTTCTTGGTATTTAAGCTGTTATATCTATTTTCGTGTTACTGAATCAATTGAATGAATTTGATTTCTTAATCAAATCCAAACTTATTGTAATGCCCCGTGTTTTTCTGCCTCTTCAGAGATGCTGCAGTTTGTCAGCAACCAAGTGGGGGACTTCCCAGACTTGTTTGAGGACCAGATGAACCCAACAGGCTCGCTACCGAGCGGCAGGGCCAGCGTCACCCCGCGTCCCACCATTCAAACCCCTCAAGCGCCCCCAACCCCCCAGACACCAACCCCAGTTACCTACCTGAACTCCAGCGTTACCCTCACCAGCCCACAGACACTATCTCCCCAGTCGTTACCCCTCACCCCTCCCCTCACCCCCGCCCAGACCCCCTCCCCTATCCCCGCCTCCTCTGTGCAGCAGCAGGTGACCCGCAGCCCTCCGCTCCTTCAGCCTCGGCCTCAGGTGGTCCAACCCATCCAGCCTCAGCCCCAACAGACGGCTCAGCCTACCATCCAGGTATCAACTATCATACCACTTGCACGCGAGACTTGGGTAATAACTTAATTTACTCATTCTACTAGTAAGTATTGAAAGCTGTGTTTAGAGTCGATGGTTTAAAGTTGTGTGGAGCTGATCAGGGTACATGACTGCTGCATTGAGGTACTGGTGCTGTAATTATGAGTCCGGAGCTTTTTTCAAAGTGCCTGCCTCTCTAGCTTTAATGTTGTTTTCTGTCAAGGTCTTATTTTCTGTTATTGTTCCATCCATACATTTAAAAAGCTTTTGCTGATATGATAGAAATTTCCGAGTCCTGACAAACTGTAAAATATAATATCCAGCTCAGCATCCCTACAAACCAATGCACATCTCAGCAAATACTGCATCAACCTGAGAGATGCAGTTTATTGTCTCGAGTAAAACACATTTTCCCCAAAACAGTACATCATCAAAGGCAGATAAACTGCTTTATGCTGTGTCAGCATTTTCTCTTATCCCTCCTTTTCACTTGAATGCAGATGCACACCCAGGGGATCCCGATGCAGACCCAGAGCTTCCCGGTCCACACCTTAGTTCAGACTCAATGCCAGACGCCCATCCAGACCCAGGCGGGGCAAACTGTGATGATTGCCCCCAACGGTGGGCAGTCGCGTTTCATCCAGAGCCCTGTGATCTGCCACCAGACTTCTACTCCTGGTTTCCAAGGTGACATATAGTGTTTTCTGTTGAACATGGGAGATTGATATCACTAAGTGGTCGATAATAACGTGGCTCCTCTTGTCTCCTCTTCTCAGTCATCCAACCACAGATGCAGAGCATCATGACGTCACCACAGCTCCAACCATTGACCATTCAGCATCAGCGTCTTCTGACTCCAACAGGTCAAACCATCCAAACTCTCTCTGCAGCACCGACCACAGTCCACACTATGCAGCAGCAGGTGCAGCAGGTACGAGAGAGCAATGAGTCAGATAGAGAGTAGATATGGTTGTTTGATATCTAGTAGTAAAAGATTTATATTTCAACAAACCAAACTATCAATCTGAAATAGCTCCTAGACAAATAAGTTTGTGTCATAAAGTTGGTAGAGCCACAGTGGACCTGAATATCAAACTTTTCATTTTTTTAACTGCTTGTGAGCAAACATAAAAGTCTCACTTTGACCCTTTGTATTTTTTTCCACAGGTTCTGGTCCAGCAGCCTCAGATTCTGAAAACAGATTCGCTGGTTCTCACAACTCTCAAACCAGATGGCACTCAGGTGCTGTCGACCATGCAGAGCCCCAATGGGATCACCACCTTGACCACGCCCCTCCAGAACACTCTGCAAGTCCCGGTATGAAACCAGCTTCAGTGACTTCACATTAGCTCTCAATAAAGGTCTGAATTTGGTTCCTTAAAAAAGCAAACTCTGGAGTTCCACAGCCTGTTTAAAAGGAGTTTTACTAATTAACAGGTCACTAGCATTCCAAGAAGACGTGCTCATTAGCGAGAGACCTGAGGAGTAGCCACTTATTCACAATTACCATTGTTAATGCTAACATACAGCGAGCTGAACTTATTCTAACGCAGCTGATTTCAAATTCACACAATAGTTATTTACATCTGGACACAGAGAATTGTGGTTTCTGTTGGCTAATTCTTTATTTTATCTGATGCATCGTTATCCTTCTCTCTCATCCACTTTTCACTACAGCAAGTAAACAATACAAGGGATCTGATTGGCTGCTTTCTGTCCGCCAACAGCGTGACTACTACTACAAAACACAAATAAACAAGTCCTTCATCACACAGACCAATTAACCATTAATACTTCACACTGACGCTATTGCACTTCTACTGATTTTGGTCTTCAGACGCTGATGAGCAGCAACATCCTGACCACCGTCCCTATGGTGATGGGCGGAGGAGACAAGCTGCCAATCAAGCAGCTGCAGCCAGGCTCCTCCCACTGCACAAATGTAGCCAGATCAAATATGGATCACGGCTTCATGAACATGGGAGTACTGGGCCCGGGAGGAGTGGTGAAGGAGGGCGAGAGGAGGACGACACACAACATCATCGAGAAGAGGTACCGCTCCTCCATCAATGACAAAATCCTGGAGCTTAGGGACCTGGTCATGGGCAACGACGCTAAGGTTCGTGAGTTCAACATTAACACACTTTAATGTCACAAGTTGCTTGAGGGTGTGAATTGGATCCTCATATGTTTGGTCTTCATGCCTTTCTTCCCAGATGCATAAATCAGGAGTGCTCAGGAAGGCCATCGACTACATCAAATACTTGCAACAGGTCAACCACAAACTACGACAGGAGAACCTGGCCTTTAAAATGGGAAACCAGAAGAACAGTAAGTGTTTGACGTCGCTGAGCGCAGAGCCACATCTGTAACAGGTTGAGATTTGAATGACTCTCTCTCTGTCTCAGAGCCAGTGACGCTGTCTGAGGATGTGGACCTCAAACAGGAAATAGTGATGATGTCACCTCCAGCCTCGGACTCTGGCTCCGGTTCCCCTGAGCAGTTCTCTCCGTACTGTGTTGACTCGGAGCCCGGCAGTCCCTTACTGGATCACGACAAGGTAACACGCAAACACACAAAGACCAGATTAGACTCTTCATTGATTTATTGATTCCTGCGGCGAAGATGTCGAATGAGGCTATGAACTTGTTTTCAGTCGCCAGGCGTTTATTTCCTCTGTGGCAGCAAAGAACAAGCCTTCAGAATAATAATTAAATAATGTCTCTCTCTCTCTCTCTCTGTCAGGTGAAGAGTGAGCCAGATTCTCCGTCCACCGTCGGAGTGATGGATCGTTCTCGACTGCTTCTCTGTGCCCTCACCTTCTTCTGCCTGTCACTGAACCCGCTGCCCTCTCTTCTGGGCTCTGAGGCCTCAGGGAGCCACGGCCTCTCTGCCGGCCACGGGCCATCGAGAACACTCGTCTGGTTCCCAACACACACACAGGACTTCGGTGAGCAGGACTGACCGCAGCTGTTAATGAGGGTTTCACGATCCCCTTTAAACCCACGACCTCACCTCATATCTCATTCCCTCTCGTCCCCCAGCGTCCTGGCTGCGGTGCCTGTTGCCATGGGTGATGGTGTGGGTGCTGAGTGGCGTGGGAGCTGTGTGGGGCTGTGTCAGGGTGCTCTACCTGTGGGAGCCCGTCACACTCCTTCACTCCCCGAAGTCTGTGTCCTTCTGGAGGCATCGCAAACAAGCCGACCTGCATCTCAACAGGGTGAGTACACGTCCGGACGAGGGCTGGCACAGAACTATCACTGGGGCCAAAATCATTCAAATCTAGTAAAAGGACAGAAATAAAATAATCTTTCTAATAGTCTGGTTATACAAAAACAGTGTGGACGTCATCATAGACAGAACATCTCAGTTTCTTTTTGTGGTTGTATATAAAACTTTCAGCTCTAAATCCAAGCAAATAATAATCCCAGATGTCTGAAACAAACAGATGTCTGTCTCGCTCACTGCACAGATTTATTTTTAGCCGTTTGTTCAAATCGTGTTCAGATCTAACTCGTGACCTTCCCTCAATTGAGTAATGAACAGCTTATACAATTTTTTCACCATCTCCTTTTTTTTTCCTGCAGGGAGATTTCACAGCAGCATTGGTTAGTTTAGAGACCTGCTTGGCCGTCTTGACCCGGGCTCTTCCCTCCACCAATCTGGATCTGGTCTGCTCGCTGTCCTGGAATCTTATTCGCTACTGCCTGCATCGTCCAACTCCTCTGGGATGGCTGGTTCACCAGGTCAGAGGAAAGCACGAGGGAGAGGAGGCTCGGACGAGTGCGAAGGACGCGGCTCTGGTTTACCACCGTCTGAGTCAGCTGCAGCTCACAGGTGAGTGTCGAGGACAGAGTGAGCCGCCGCCGTTGCTGTGCACAGGCTGTCGGGATATGATTCATGGTTTGGACTTAATGAACTGCAGAATACAGAGTTCAGTAAGTGCATGCTATGAAAATGTGAATGCAGTGATACAGGTTGTGTTCTCTCCGTCTGTAGGAAAGTTGCCTCAGCGAAGCAGCCTGTGGGCTTTGTCTTTCTCTCTCAGCGCTGTCAACCTCAGCGAGAGCGCCCAAGGCAAGATGGCCCCTGCTCAGCTCACCCAGATCTACGTGACTGCAGCAACGGCCCTGCGCACACTGCTGGGCCACCACCTCTCCTTTTTGCCTGTATGTCTTTTTCCTGATCCATCATCTGTCCTCGGTTTATCTCAAAGAGCTTTAAATAAACATAACAGACGGAGGAGGTGATACATTTATTTAACTCAGCAGCTTTTCCTCGGTGTCTGTCTCCCAGGGTTACCTGCTGAGCTGTGCTGAGAGTGTGGCCAGTCACTCAGACACCAAGCCGATCCCCGACTGCCTCCGCTGGCTCTTCACCCCATTGGGCAGGCAGTTCTTCCTGAGCTGTGATTGGTCAGTGAAGTCTGAGTGCAGCGACAGCGTGTACACTTCTCAGAGAGATTCGGGTAAGTTGTGAGTGATGAGTGGAGGAGTGGGTCTGAAAGAAAGATTTTGAATGTGCGATAATTAAGCTGTTCCTCTGACGTCTGGATCTTCCTGCAGTCGACCCCATCGCCCAGCTGCACCGCTGTTTCTGCAGGAAGCTTCTGGAGCGAGCTGTTCACACGCTCATTCAGCCGCAGAGCGACTCCGACGCAGGCAAACGCAAGAATGACTCTGGGTAAGGCAGCAGTGTCCAGGGCTTCCTGGATCTTTACAGTTTGGTGTGTATTAAAAATGTACTCACTAAACGTCTTCCTTCTATTTCTTGCTCTGGTACTTTTTCAGGGAGTTTTCCAGTGCTATGGAGTTCCTCCAGTTGTTGAACAGCTGTACGGAGGACTCTCCTTCCCCTCCTCCTCCCTTCTCGACTCCTCCCAATCACACCACCACACCAGGTATGAATAGCATGAAGAGAACAACCGTCCCATGTGGACAGAAGCATGAATCACATCGGATGATTGATGCAGTTGTGTGGGGGAGCTCGTCACTGAGGATTAACCAGATAATCATCTGAGTTCTTACCGTCAACAGTGATGGATTTTCTTGGCTTCACTTTCAGCCAGTTCAGCCTTTGCAATTAACTTTTTATTGAATCATCACAGATAAGACTTGCAGTCATTGATTTGGGGTAATAAATTACTTCCAGGGGGATATGAACACATATTAATTAACTACAGTGTTGATCATTGATAAAACAGGAAAGGAAATCGTTACTTAGCCACCACATCATACCTGATGTGAATCTTAGCAAGAAAAAGCTTCTCTCAGCCAAAACAAAAACTAAATTCTCCACTTTTTGATTTTTCTCTCTATATAAATTCCTGTGTCTTCTCTGTGCCAGTGGGAGACCCGGTGAGTCGCTGGTGGGCCTTGGTGCTGAAGGCTGCGGTGCACTGGCTGCAGGGTGACGACGTGGCCGTGAGGTCACTGCTGGCCGAGGCCGAGCGAATGCCGAGGGCTCTGCACACTCTCGAGTAAGTGAAATAGTGTTTAAGTTACAGAACATAAACGCTCACACTGAAGTACAGACACTAGAATTCACTTGGTGAAGACAAAGCCTGTCGTTCTCCATTTCAATTATTTAACAGCTCGCGTTACAAGAATCGTTTGAGCTTTGACTTATTTAAGATCATTTCTAGCTGGATTCAGTTATAGAAGCAATACATTTTACACAGGTTTGTAGATTCCTAATCGATATGAAAAGATTCTCAATATGAATCTGCAGAACGTTGTGCCAGAAGCCGCCTGTTAAGCGATTCTCACTCATCAATCTCGTTTGTATGTTTGAACAGTCGCGTCTAGAGAAAAAGTCGAGATTAAAAAGAAACTAGTCCGACTGAAGCTTTTTATCTCGATTTCAAACCTTGGCATTAAATCAAACTGAAGGATGTTGATAAAGATGAACAAGTGTGTCCTTGTTTTATAAATACTCTCATTAACCATCCTCCCTGTTCCTCCCTGTTCCAGCCACTCTCTTCCCAAGGCCGTGCTGCAGCTCTGCAAAGCGGTTCAGATGAGTCTGTTGCCTCTGAAGGGAGAAGGAGCAGTGGCCTGTCTGTCCCACTGTGACAGAGCCAGCAGCCACCTGCGCGCCAGCATCTCCGAACCACTCGCCCAGTCGGGCAACTGGCTGAACAAGGTAGAAATCAAAGAAGCTGCCACAAGCACCGTCGTCACTGACATCACCGTAAGATCTGCTCCGGGTTTGTGGTCTCAGGGTTTCTGGTGTAATCCCAAAAAACAACTTGCCTCATGCTGCATGTTTCATATCAGATAATCAGGATTCACTGAAGTCGAAGCATTCAAGGTTTCATCATGCGTGTAAACACACACACACACACACACACACACACACACACTTGATATGAGGCTGTGTGTGAGTGTGTTTATACTTGTTTGCTTCTCTGTTAGGTCACAATAAGAGGTGTGTTGCCCCCGAGGCGATAGTGGAAAACGTGTGCAGGGGAATATTTGTGTGTGTGTGTTTGTGTGTGTGCGCGCGCAGTGTGGGTGGCAGGAGGTGGCTGTGGTGCATTGTAGTTGCATTGCATGATCCTGAAGCTGAGTGCAATGTGTCTGCAGTGCAGTACAGAGGCCTCCCCAATCTGCACGCACCCGCTACACACCCCCATCACTTCACATGAGGCCGCACTGGAAAGTTCTGCATGTTACTCCTTGATTTTTTTTTGGGGTGGGGGATAAATGTCGGAGATTGCACCCAGCGGCTCTTTGATTTGTGTCCCTCCTCTCTCCTAAGGGGGTGGAGCTCCTGGTGTGCGACCTCCTGCTGACCTTGAGGACCAGTTTGTGGCAGCGAGGGGGCAGCAGCAACGGAGAGCCCGGCCCGGCCCCTGGATCTCAGTTGGCTGGTTTTCAGAGGGACCTCAGCGCGCTCAGGAAGCTCACACAGTGCTACAGGCAGGCGCAACACAAGGTACGGCCGTTCATCTTGGTCATGAGCCTTGGAAATCATGTTCTCTCCCACTGTTATCAGCTGCAGAACTCTCACTGCAGCTGCACACATCAATCATACTGGTGAGGTTTTGTTTGAGGAGTCATTACTGGAGCCAGAGGGTCTTTAACAACTGCTGCTGCTTCCTGATCATTAGTTATGTCCTGACTTGTGCAACACTCAAAAAAAACGTTTCATCATAATCATTGCACGAGATTCTGTTGTGAGTGAAAAATGCTTTTACCTGAAAGTTTCCACTCATGTATCTCTGGTAGTGAATGATGTGAGTGCACAGCTTCACCGGCTTCACCCAGAGAACCAATCGTGTGATGTTCCTTGTTCTTCCTGCAGGTGTTTCTCCACGAGACCACAGTGAGGCTAATGGCCGGTGCCAGTCCCACAAGGACACACCAGCTGCTGGAGCACAACCTCCGACGCAGGACACACAACTCCTACACAGCCGGTAAGACACGGACTCATATTTACATATTGAACCATCATCCTCACTGAATCATAACAGTGGAAGTTCACCTTGGCTGCTGGCTCAGGATCAGCTCCCTGTGGTCATTATTAATCTTATTAATAACAGTTATACACACACCAGGAAGCAGTGGAGGCTAATCTGTACTTTTCCTCCTCTTTTCTTGCTGCTCTCTGAAGGTGAGTGTGTCCTGGGCGAGAGGGAGAGGGCCCACGCCATCCTGCTGGCCTGCCGCCACCTGCCCATGCCCCTGCTAACTCCGCCCGGGCACCGCGCCCGCCTGCTCGCCGAGGCCAAGCGCACCCTGGAGCGGGTGGGAGACCGCCGGTCCCTGCAGGACTGTCAGCAGATCTTGCTGCGCCTCAGCGGGGGCACGACCATCGCAGCCTCCTGAACAAACACGACTTAAAACACCCGACTCATCAGCCAACACCTTATTCTGTAACTGTCACATATTCACACCCTCACGCTGATCCACGAACATGGATTCGTCTACCGCAGCCTTGTATCCACACAGCAGCTACACATCTGCTCCTCTAACTCTTAGTTGCCCTGTTGCAGCACAATCACGCCACCTTCTGGCCATTAATGGTACCACGCCGGCTAACTGCCTCATTTTAAACAATGCTAAACAACAAGGGAAATCAGGTGAAATAGGCCCCACAGGGAAAAGGGACCATGATCTCATAGCTTAAATAGATGCAGTGCAGCAGTGCATTGATTAGCTGTAGGAAGCCGAGCTGTACAATCATTTCTGGCGCACGGTAACTGTTTAATGTCTCAGTAAACTCGCAAGCTTCTATTAAGGGCTTCAGTCTATTCAAGAGTGGACTGCCCAGACCTGTTGAGCAAGGCTGTGCTGGGAGCTGCAGACAGAGAGTGGCCTGCACAGTCTCTTCTTATCTACCTCATACACAGTACAATGCCAGCACTGTACTGCTGAGCATCACAGGACACTTCAGTCAGTTGTCCTGAAATTTGAATCAAGTGACCATTTGAAGTGACGCTTCGTTCCATGAACAGCTTGCTGAGACTTTAGGAAGCAGCGGCAACACAACTATTGGAAAGTGACCTGCTGTTGCAATAATGACACACACACAGCTGCTGCTGACACGTTCTGCTCTGTCAGGACAGAGGAACAATTATTGGATTAGCAAAACGTCAAAGTAGCACAGGGAAGCAGTCGATTGTGGGATAATAAGAAAATAAGGACACACAGAAATTCATCAACACGACAGGTCAAAGGTTTTAGAACGTCTCAATTCTTCAAGCTGTTTTTTAAAAATTTGGAATTTAATCTTGGAATCTTCTTGTTCAATTACGTTTAATAAAAAAAAATATTATGGTTCAGTTCATCGCAAATCAGCAGCACGAGGTTTCAATCTGAAGACTGTGCTGCTCTTCATCACGTGAAGCCTCCGTCTGCTTCTTGTCTTCAGTGTTTGGTCTCATTGGGTCTTTCTTACTCGTCTTTTTCCTCACCAGTCTAACAGCGACACTGCTCCCTGCAGTAAGTCATCGATAAACTTTTTTTTACTTTAGGCTGATTTACAGATTTACCTTCGTACTATTTCCGTGGAAAAGTGAGGCGATCCAAAAACCTTTGACCAGTGGTGCACATAAGACATGAATTGCATACACGCAATGTGATTTGTATATAGGTTGTACATAGGCAGATGAACAGAAGTAGAATTCTTACGTACTGCTTGAGAGGAGAAGAACAAAAGAACTGTGACACGTAGAATCTGGCTCAGAAAAGGAGAGTCCAGTTCACCGTGGATTTCAGCCGCGATACGTTTTCCACTGGTAACAAATCGTCGGTAAGAGAATAACGTCTCTGCTGTCGATCTGTGGACGTCCTCTTTTGAGGCCACAGGCAGAAATGCACCACTCACAGTTTCGGGGGGTGCATCGCCTCATGATGGGAAGATTAACTGCGACACAGCGGTGACGTGAGAAAGTGTATTTCTTGGAATACGATGTCCATATATGATGTAAAGCTCTCAAGCAAAATGGCCTTGATGTTATGTAAAAAGTTGATGATGTTTCATCACATTTGAATTGATGGAGGAGTTTTAGCTTTGTGAAAAATCTTTTGTCTACTTTGCTTTTTATTCAGTCATTCACGTTTATTTCCTGTGCTCTGATGACCTTATTTAATGTTGATGTGATATTAATATAAATGCATTTTCTTGGTTGGGAAGGGAGCAGTTTTATCGCATTTTATTATTGTCGTTATTTTATGTTGGTTAAAAGAAGCCGAGGGTCAGAAACTGTCAGAGGGAGAAGCTCTACGAGGAAGATGTGTATTTCATTGAAGAAGTCCGGCCTGCGTTTTAAATAAATAGCCGGAATGTTTTCGATCCTGCTGCAATTTCTTTGTCGTTTGTAAAGTTCAAGCAAACACACACACTCGTGCTATTAGAACTTTCCAGAACTCTGTCTTCCAGGTCAACTCAAGCTGTCAATACGTCCCGTCAGGAGTCCTGAGTCTAGCTTTCGGTCCTGACTGGTAAAAGAAGAAAGCAACGCTCATCCAGCCAGTAGCAGGCTGCAGTTACTATCGTTAGGATGTTATAGGGTTTTTTGTGTTTTTTTGCTTCTTCCCCTTGATGTATTTTATTGTCTGGACTTTTGTGTTCATTTTGATGTTTGTTTTATAATAAAACAACACATGATAGTTGCTGGCGAATACGATCTCTCAGTAATTGAATGTGTCAAAAACAACACGCTTCATGTTTCCTGTGTGTTTGCAGGCTGTGAATGTCAGTGTCATTCTGATAGTGACTTCTCTCTGTGGAGGTTATTGGTTTCCTCTTCCAAACGGTGTGTGTAGCACAGTGAACACTGGACACCTCTGTGTGGATGAGACAATCCCTGCAGCTCCAGAGAGACGACGTGTCTGGGTACGAGAGGACACGCTGCCGCTGGAGGGAGCAGAAACCCCCCCCCATCACCACTGAGGTGTCAGAGGAGAACACTTTACATAAAAACACATGTTCAACTGAGACACTACTTTCAGAAATATAAGAAGTGGGAAATATATGTAAGGAACCAACTTCAGGAGAAGAATTATTCATATCATTTGCAGAAAAAGGGTTTAAAGATCTATAAAGCACCACAACATTTACCTAATAATGATAAAGCATCAAAGAAAAATGGGAACTGGAAACAAAAGTTTTTATAAGTGTGAGTTATGTTCGAGGGATGATGACAGATTCTACTCATATTCTGGGATTGCACAAAAATCTGGGATTTCTGGAAATGTGTTTGAAAAGAGATTTAAAATGTTTCGAGCATCAATATTAACTTAAATCCAACACTTTGCATCATGTTGAAACTGAAAATTCAGTTCTTATCAGCAAAGAAGATGATTAAAATCTGTTGGTTAAAGCCACAGCTCCGAACATAAAGCAGTGGAGAGACATCAAGAGAATAAAGAGAAGAGAGAAGGTCTTTGTTTTGGAGAAAATGACAACGAGACTTCAGCTGAAACCACAAAGATCTAGATTTAATTCACACAAGTGTTTTTATTTCTTGAATGTTATGTTTGAGGAATGTGATATAATCAGGTTATAATGTTGGTCTGGGAAAGTGTGATTATTTATACATCTCTATATATACACTACCGTTCAAAAGTTTGGGGTCACCCAGACAATTTCGTGTTTTCCATGAAAACTCACACTTTTATTTATCAAATGAGTTGCAAAATGAATAGAAAATATAGTCAAAACATTGACAAGGTTAGACATAATGATTTTTATTTGTAATATTAATTTTGTTCTTCAAACTTTGCTTTCGTCAAAGAATGCTCCATTTGCAGCAATTACAGCATTGCAGACCTTTGGCATTCTACCTGTTAATTTGTTGAGGTAATCTGTAGAAATTTCACCCTACGCTTCCTGAAGCACCTCCCACAAGTTGGATTGGCTTGATGGGCACTTCTTGCGTACCATACGGTCAAGCTGCTCCCACAACAGCTCAATGGGGTTGAGATCTGGTGACTGCGCTGGCCACTGACTGGACCACACTGGAGTCCACCTGGCTGCATTCCGCACACACACACACTATAGCGAACACCAATACCTGAAGCCCTATTGTTTGTGTGTGTTTGAAAGGCCTCCTCCTCAGGGGAACACGGTTTGGATCTGCTTCTGCCTCATGGCTGCAGTGTGAGGACCTGCTAAGATTCAATAAGTTGTTGGAGACTAAGAGTGAGAGAACACCAGAGAATAACTGTGGGTGGAATGAAGGGTAAAGGTTTGAGCATCACTAAGTCACAGCTCAGACCAGGTATCCACATCCATCCTGAGTGATCCAATCACAAGTGGTCGATGCTACGATACAGATCTGAATGTGCCTGAGCGCATCCTGAGGTCTGATCACTGAAAACACATATGGAGGTGGTCTGGGATATATATGAAGAGGAGCCTACTCAGCTGACGTCCTCTGACCCGCAACACAATGAATCAAAGCTATTTTTACTCCTCATCGCCACATCTTCACCACATAATGATTTATATTTTTCTATAGGTGAACATTTCTCTCTCCCATTACCACTTCTCACTATCAGTCATTTGTGGAGCAGTTTGTGGTTCTGTGTGATTCTGGAGGCCTGAATTTTTAGTTGACTTTGTATAATGATGAGACACTGGACTGAAATACAATCAATACATTTTATTTACACACAAAGTGACAGACAACACTTATTCAAGGTATAAAAGTATTATATGTATCAAAATATTGAAAAGTAGTATTATGTACATGTATATTCAAATAGTAAAACACCAATCAAGAAATAAAGAAATATATAATTCAGTCTTCAACTTTGGGAGCAGCATGTGAGGCTTGAGAGAGAATTTTCTAATTCTTCTCCAGAGCTTCCTCTTGCCGCCCGAGGAGGCTGTGGCTGCAGCGGTGACGTCTGCAGCCTCGTCAAAACACCAGGAGACTTCCTCCCTGGTGTCATCATCTCCGCTGGATGAACGGACTGAGGTGTCTGTGGAGTCCATAGACAGGTCAGACGACCCGGAGACTTCCTCCCTGGTGTCATCATCTCCGATGGATGAACAGACTGAGGTGTCTGCGGAGTCCATAGTCAGGTCAGACCACCGGAGACTTCCTCCTGGTGTCATCATCTCCGATGGATGAACAGACTGAGGTGTCTCCGAGTCCATAGTCTGTCAGACCACCGGAGACTTCCTCCTGGTGTCATCATCTCCGATGGACGAACAGACTGAGGTGTCTCCGGAGTCCATAGTCTGGTCAGAACACCCGGAGACTTCCTCCCTGGTGTCATCATCTCCGATGGACGAACAGATTGAGTTGTCTCTGGAGTCCATAGTCTGGTCAGAACACCCGGAGACTTCCTCCCTGGTGTCATCATCTCCGATGGACGAACAGACTGAGTTGTCTCTGGAGTCCATGGTCCGGTCAGAACACCCGGAGACTTCCTCCCTGGTGTCATCATCTCCGATGGACGACCAGACTGATGTGTCTGTGGACACTATTCTCAGGTCAGTACAGCAGAACAGTTCACTGGTGACACTTGTGGAGTCTAGAGCCTCCACAGAATCCCAGGAGACTTCGTCCATGGAGCCAGAGTAGCTGCTGTCTGAAGTTGAAAAGTGGACGCTGTCCTCCGTTGGGCAGTCTTCAACTTTGGGACGGCAGCAGCTTGTGAGGCTTGAGAAGAATTTTCTAATTCTTCTCCACAGCTTCCTCTTGCCGCCCGAGGAGGCTGTGGCTGCAGCGGTGACGTCTGCAGCCTCGTCAGAACTCCGGAGACTTCTCCGGTGGTGTCATCATCTCCGATGGATGAACAGACTGAGGTGTCTCAGGTCCAGTCAGAACACCGGAGACTTCTCCTGGTGTCATCATCTCCGATGGATGAACAGACTGAGTGTCTCCGGTCCATAGTCCGGTCAGAACACCCGGAGACTTCCTCCCTGGTGTCATCATCTCCGATGGACGACCAGACTGATGTGTCTGTGGACACTATTCTCAGGTCAGTACAGCAGAACTGTTCACTGGTGACACTTGTGGAGTCTAGAGCCTCCACAGAATCCCAGGAGACTTCGTCCATGGAGCCAGAGTAGCTGCTGTCTGAAGTTGAAAAGTGGACGCTGTCCTCCGTTGGGCAGACCCTCATTGCGTCTTGGGAGGTGGTCAGACTGGATGAGGAAAGACAATCAATTAGTAAATCAGTCACTGTCAATTAATGAAAACCATCAGTCCATCCAACATGATGTGTTGTTTAGTTCCAGTGTGAAAGGACATGTGGTCACTTACTCGTCTCTGCTGTGGACGTGCTGATCAGCAGAAGAATCTTCTGGAGTTTCCAACGATGACATGATGTCCAGTGTTTGCAGTTCAATAACCAGCAGCTGAGAATCGATCTGTAATCCAGAGTCTTCTTGCTTGTGTGCCTCTCTCCAACTGTCAAAGGCGAACTGAGTCCTTTACATCAAAGCTCTGCTGCTGTGACCTCACAACAAAAGGGTTTCCTTTGATGTTGTTTTTTTAAATTAAAATTAAAATTCAAACAAACTTTATTGGTCCCCAGTGGACAATACAACAATCTATATAATTTAAAAACATAAAACAGGAACTTGTTTGAAATGTATCAAATAATAACATTGTAACAGTGTGTGTGTGTGTGTGTGTGTGTGTGTGTGTGTGTGTGTGTGTGTGTGTGTGTGTGTGTGTGTGTGTGTGTGTGAAAGGCCTCCTGGTTTGGATCTGCTTCTGCCTCATGGCTGCAGTGTGAGGACCTGCTGAGATTAAATCAGTTGTTGGAGACTAAGAGTGAGAGAACACCAGAGAATAACTGTGGGTGGAATGAAGGTAAAGGTTTGAGCATCACTAAGTCACAGCTCAGACCAGGTATCCACATCCATCCTGAGTGATCCAATCACAAGTGGTCGATGCTACGATACAGATCTGAATGTGCCTGAGCGCATCCTGAGGTCTGATCACTGAAAACACATATGGAGGTGGTCTGGGATATATATGAAGAGGAGCCTACTCAGCTGACGTCCTCTGACCCGCAACACAATGAATCAAAGCTATTTTTACTCCTCATCGCCACATCTTCACCACATAATGATTTATATTTTTCTATAGGTGAACATTTCTCTCTCTCCCATTACCACTTCTCACTATCAGTCATTTGTGGAGCAGTTTGTGGTTCTGTGTGATTCTGGAGGCCTGAATTTTTAGTTGACTTTGTATAATGATGAGACACTGGACTGAAATACAATCAATACATTTTATTTACACACAAAGTGACAGACAACACTTATTCAAGGTATAAAAGTATTATATGTATCAAAATATTGAAAAGTAGTATTATGTACATGTATATTCAAATAGTAAAACACCAATCAAGAAATAAAGAAATATATAATTCAGTCTTCAACTTTCGGACGGCAGCAGCTTGTGAGGCTTGAGAAGAATTTTCTAATTCTTCTCCAGAGCTTCCTCTTGCCGCCCGAGGAGGCTGTGGCTGCAGCGGTGACGTCTGCAGCCTCGTCAGAACTCCAGGAGACTTCCTCCCTGGTGTCATCATCTCCGCTGGATGAACAGACTGAGGTGTCTGTGGAGTCCATAGTCCGGTCAGACCACCCGGAGACTTCCTCCCTGGTGTCATCATCTCCGCTGGACGAACAGACTGAGGTGTCTCCGGAGTCCATAGTCCGGTCAGACCACCCGGAGACTTCCTCCCTGGTGTCATCATCTCCGATGGATGAACAGACTGAGGTGTCTCCGGAGTCCATAGTCCGGTCAGACCACCCGGAGACTTCCTCCCTGGTGTCATCATCTCCGATGGATGAACAGACTGAGGTGTCTCCGGAGTCCATAGTCTGGTCAGAACACCCGGAGACTTCCTCCCTGGTGTCATCATCTCCAATGGACGAACAGACTGAGTTGTCTCTGGAGTCCATGGTCCGGTCAGAACACCCGGAGACTTCCTCCCTGGTGTCATCATCTCCAATGGACGAACAGACTGAGTTGTCTCTGGAGTCCATGGTCCGGTCAGAACACCCGGAGACTTCCCTGGTGTCATCATCTCCGATGGACGACCAGACTGATGTGTCTGTGGACACTATTCTCAGGTCAGTACAGCAGAACTGTTCACTGGTGACACTTGTGGAGTCTAGAGCCTCCACAGAATCCCAGGAGACTTCGTTCATGGAGCCAGAGTAGCTGCTGTCTGAAGTTGAAAAGTGGACGCTGTCCTCCGTTGGGCAGTCTTCAACTTTGGGACGGCAGCAGCTTGTGAGGCTTGAGAAGAATTTTCGAATTCTTCTCCACAGCTTCCTCTTGCCGCCCGAGGAGGCTGTGGCTGCAGCGGTGACGTCTGCAGCCTCGTCAGAACATCCGGAGACTTCCTCCCTGGTGTCATCATCTCGATGGATCTGAGGGCTCAGTCCATAGTCTCAAACTGGGTCATCACTCGATGGACGACAGACTGGTGTCGGAGTCCATGTCGTCAGAACACCCGGAGACTTCCTCCTGGTGTCATCATCTCCGATGGACGACCAGACTGATGTGTCTGTGGACACTATTCTCAGGTCAGTACAGCAGAACTGTTCACTGGTGACACTTGTGGAGTCTAGAGCCTCCACAGAATCCCAGGAGACTTCGTCCATGGAGCCAGAGTAGCTGCTGTCTGAAGTTGAAAAGTGGACGCTGTCCTCCGTTGGGCAGACCCTCATTGCATCTTGGGAGGTGGTCAGACTGGATGAGGAAAGACAATCAATTAGTAAATCAGTCACTGTCAATTAATGAAAACCATCAGTCCATCCAACATGATGTGTTGTTTAGTTCCAGTGTGAAAGGACATGTGGTCACTTACTCGTCTCTGCTGTGGACGTGCTGATCAGCAGAAGAATCTTCTGGAGTTTCCAACGATGACATGATGTCCAGTGTTTGCAGTTCAATAACCAGCAGCTGAGAATCGATCTGTAATCCAGAGTCTTCTTGCTTGTGTGCCTCTCTCCAACTGTCAAGGCGAACTGAGTCCTTTACATCAAAGCTCTGCTGCTGTGACCTCACAACAAAAGGGTTTCCTTTGATGTTGTTTTTTTTAATTAAAATTAAAATTCAAACAAACTTTATTGGTCCCCGGTGGACAATACAAAAATCTATATAATTTAAAAACATAAAACAGGAACTTGTTTGAAATGTATCAAATAATAACATTGTAATAGTGTGTGTGTGTGTGTGTGTGTGTGTGTGTGTGTGTGTGTGTGTGTGTGTGTGTGTGTGTGTGTGTGTGTGTGTGTGTGTGTGTGTGTGTGTCGAGTTTGTGACCATGTTGGAAACAGGTTGAACAGTACAGCAGAATGGGTTGAACTTTATCATTTCAGACTAAACTGCATTTCTTTGTTCATCATAATTATCAAAATTGTCACATATCTAACGGTGTGAGATTTTTTTAACGTGCTTTTAACTGTTTCGATTATGATTGAGATGTATATCATGGAGGTATAAGCTGATTGAACTCGTTAGTTTTGGCTTCGTTGATTTGTTGGTATGACAGAAAGATCAAATAATTCAGCCTTATCCTTTTAATCTTCTGTGCTCCTGAGAAGGAGAGAGTCAAATAGATAGATTTGTTTGTGTCTATGCTATACTTTATTTCATTACGCCTCTTTCTCCCATTTTGTGAAGCACTTTGTGATCTATACAAATAAAGTTTATTTTCTTGCAACTTACTGAACTCGTTAGGCTCATATGGTTGACTGACCACCTGAGTCCACCTGGTGCATGACACACACACACTATAGCGAAACCAATACCTAAGCCCTATTGTTTGTGTGTGTGTGTGTGTGTGTGTGTGTGTGTGTGTGTGTGTGTGTGTGTGTGTGTGTGTGTGTGTGTGTGTGTGTGTGTGGAAAGGCCTCCTGGTTTGGATCTGCTTCTGCCTCATGGCTGCAGTGTGAGGACCTGCTGAGATTAAATCAGTTGTTGGAGACTAAGAGTGAGAGAACACCAGAGAATAACTGTGGGTGGAATGAAGGGTAAAGGTTTGAGCATCACTAAGTCACAGCTCAGACCAGGTATCCACATCCATCCTGAGTGATCCAATCACAAGTGGTCGATGCTACGATACAGATCTGAATGTGCCTGAGCGCATCCTGAGGTCTGATCACTGAAAACACATATGGAGGTGGTCTGGGATATATATGAAGAGGAGCCTACTCAGCTGACGTCCTCTGACCCGCAACACAATGAATCAAAGCTATTTTTACTCCTCATCGCCACATCTTCACCACATAATGATTTATATTTTTCTATAGGTGAACATTTCTCTCTCTCCCATTACCACTTCTCACTATCAGTCATTTGTGGAGCAGTTTGTGGTTCTGTGTGATTCTGGAGGCCTGAATTTTTAGTTGACTTTGTATAATGATGAGACACTGGACTGAAATACAATCAATACATTTTATTTACACACAAAGTGACAGACAACACTTATTCAAGGTATAAAAGTATTATATGTATCAAAATATTGAAAAGTAGTATTATGTACATGTATATTCAAATAGTAAAACACCAAACAAGAAATAAAGAAATATATAATTCAGTCTTCAACTTTTGGACGGCAGCAGCTTGTGAGGCTTGAGAAGAATTTTCTAATTCTTCTCCAGAGCTTCCTCTTGCCGCCCGAGGAGGCTGTGGCTGCAGCGGTGACATCTGCAGCCTCGTCAGAACTCCAGGAGACTTCCTCCCTGGTGTCATCATCTCCGCTGGATGAACAGACTGAGGTGTCTGTGGAGTCCATAGACAGGTCAGACGACCCGGAGACTTCCTCCCTGGTGTCATCATCTCCGATGGACGAACAGACCGAGGTGTCTCCGGAGTCCATAGTCCGGTCAGACCACCCGGAGACTTCCTCCCTGGTGTCATCATCTCCGATGGACGAACAGACTGAGGTGTCTCCGGAGTCCATAGTCCGGTCAGAACACCCGGAGACTTCCTCCCTGGTGTCATCATCTCCGATGGATGAACAGACTGAGGTGTCTCCGGAGTCCATAGTCTGGTCAGAACACCCGGAGACTTCCTCCCTGGTGTCATCATCTCCGATGGACGAACAGACTGAGTTGTCTCTGGAGTCCATGGTCCGGTCAGAACACCCGGAGACTTCCTCCCTGGTGTCATCATCTCCGATGGACGACCAGACTGATGTGTCTGTGGACACTATTCTCAGGTCAGTACAGCAGAACTGTTCACTGGTGACACTTGTGGAGTCTAGAGCCTCCACAGAATCCCAGGAGACTTCGTTCATGGAGCCAGAGTAGCTGCTGTCTGAAGTTGAAAAGTGGACGCTGTCCTCCGTTGGGCAGTCTTCAACTTTCGGACGGCAGCAGCTTGTGAGGCTTGAGAAGAATTTTCTAATTCTTCTCCACAGCTTCCTCTTGCCGCCCGAGGAGGCTGTGGCTGCAGCGGTGACGTCTGCAGCCTCGTCAGAACATCCGGAGACTTCCTCCCTGGTGTCATCATCTCCGATGGATGAACAGACTGAGGTGTCTCCGGAGTCCATAGTCCGGTCAGACCACCCGGAGACTTCCTCCCTGGTGTCATCATCTCCGATGGATGAACAGACTGAGGTGTCTCCGGAGTCCATAGTCCGGTCAGAACACCCGGAGACTTCCTCCCTGGTGTCATCATCTCCGATGGACGAACAGACTGATGTGTCTGTGGACACTATTCTCAGGTCAGTACAGCAGAACTGTTCACTGGTGACACTTGTGGAGTCTAGAGCCTCCACAGAATCCCAGGAGACTTCGTCCATGGAGCCAGAGTAGCTGCTGTCTGAAGTTGAAAAGTGGACGCTGTCCTCCGTTGGGCAGACCCTCATTGCGTCTTGGGAGGTGGTCAGACTGGATGAGGAAAGACAATCAATTAGTAAATCAGTCACTGTCAATTAATGAAAACCATCAGTCCATCCAACATGATGTGTTGTTTAGTTCCAGTGTGAAAGGACATGTGGTCACTTACTCGTCTCTGCTGTGGACGTGCTGATCAGCAGAAGAATCTTCTGGAGTTTCCAACGATGACATGATGTCCAGTGTTTGCAGTTCAATAACCAGCAGCTGAGAATCGATCTGTAATCCAGAGTCTTCTTGCTTGTGTGCCTCTCTCCAACTGTCAAAGGCGAACTGAGTCCTTTACATCAAAGCTCTGCTGCTGTGACCTCACAACAAAAGGGTTTCCTTTGATGTTGTTTTTTTTAATTAAAATTAAAATTCAAACAAACTTTATTGGTCCCCGGTGGACAATACAAAAATCTATATAATTTAAAAACATAAAACAGGAACTTGTTTGAAATGTATCAAATAATAACATTGTAATAGTGTGTGTGTGTGTGTGTGTGTGTGTGTGTGTGTGTGTGTGTGTGTGTGTGTGTGTGTGTGTGTGTGTGTGTGGTGTCTGTAGTTTGACCATGTTGCAGGTCAGTACAGCAGAAGTGAACTTTTACATTAGACTAAACTGCATTTTCTTTTTCATCATAATTATCAAATTGTCACATTCTAACGGGTGAAGTGTTTTAACTGTTTCGTTATGATTGAGATGTATATCTGGAATAGTGATTGAACCTTTGGCTCGTGGTTGTAAGACAGAACAAAAATAAATTTCGTCTAAAGGAGATGAGTCAAAGATGTTTGTTTGTGTCTATGTATACTTATTTCATTCTCCGCTGTGATCAAAAAAATTTCTGACTACAACTCTTAGCATGGTTGACTGACCACCTGAGTCCACGCATGCACACACACACACTATAGCGAACACCAATACCTAAGCCTATTGTGTGTGTGTGTGTGTGTGTGTGTGTGTGTGTGTGTGTGTGTGTGTGTGTGTGTGTGTGTGTGTGTGTGTGTGTGTGTGTGAAAGGCCTCCTGGTTTGGATCTGCTTCTGCCTCATGGCTACAGTGTGAGGACCTGCTGAGATTAAATCAGTTGTTGGAGACTAAGAGTGAGAGAACACCAGAGAATAACTGTGGGTGGAATGAAGGGTAAAGGTTTGAGCATCACTAAGTCACAGCTCAGACCAGGTATCCACATCCATCCTGAGTGATCCAATCACAAGTGGTCGATGCTACGATACAGATCTGAATGTGCCTGAGCGCATCCTGAGGTCTGATCACTGAAAACACATATGGAGGTGGTCTGGGATATATATGAAGAGGAGCCTACTCAGCTGACGTCCTCTGACCCGCAACACAATGAATCAAAGCTATTTTTACTCCTCATCGCCACATCTTCACCACATAATGATTTATATTTTTCTATAGGTGAACATTTCTCTCTCTCCCATTACCACTTCTCACTATCAGTCATTTGTGGAGCAGTTTGTGGTTCTGTGTGATTCTGGAGGCCTGAATTTTTAGTTGACTTTGTATAATGATGAGACACTGGACTGAAATACAATCAATACATTTTATTTACACACAAAGTGACAGACAACACTTATTCAAGGTATAAAAGTATTATATGTATCAAAATATTGAAAAGTAGTATTATGTACATGTATATTCAAATAGTAAAACACCAATCAAGAAATAAAGAAATATATAATTCAGTCTTCAACTTTCGGACGGCAGCAGCTTGTGAGGCTTGAGAAGAATTTTCTAATTCTTCTCCAGAGCTTCCTCTTGCCGCCCGAGGAGGCTGTGGCTGCAGCGGTGACGTCTGCAGCCTCGTCAGAACATCCGGAGACTTCCTCCCTGGTGTCATCATCTCCGCTGGATGAACAGACTGAGGTGTCTGTGGAGTCCATAGACAGGTCAGACGACCCGGAGACTTCCTCCCTGGTGTCATCATCTCCGATGGACGAACGGACTGAGGTGTCTGTGGAGTCCATAGACAGGTCAGACGACCGGAGACTTCCTCCTGGTGTCATCATCTCCGATGGAACAGACTGAGGTGTCTCCGAGTCCATAGTCCGTCAGAACACCGGAGACTTCCTCCCTGGTGTCATCATCTCCGATGGACGAACAGACTGAGGTGTCTCCGAGTCCATAGTCCGGTCAGAACACCCGGAGACTTCCTCCCTGGTGTCATCATCTCCGATGGACGAACAGACTGAGTTGTCTCCGGAGTCCATAGTCCGGTCAGACCACCCGGAGACTTCCTCCCTGGTGTCATCATCTCCGATGGATGAACAGACTGAGGTGTCTCCGGAGTCCATAGTCCGGTCAGACCACCCGGAGACTTCCTCCCTGGTGTCATCATCTCCGATGGATGAACAGACTGAGGTGTCTCCGGAGTCCATAGTCCGGTCAGAACACCCGGAGACTTCCTCCCTGGTGTCATCATCTCCGATGGACGAACAGACTGAGTTGTCTCTGGAGTCCATAGTCCGGTCAGAACACCCGGAGACTTCCTCCCTGGTGTCATCATCTCCGATGGACGACCAGACTGATGTGTCTGTGGACACTATTCTCAGGTCAGTACAGCAGAACTGTTCACTGGTGACACTTGTGGAGTCTAGAGCCTCCACAGAATCCCAGGAGACTTCGTCCATGGAGCCAGAGTAGCTGCTGTCTGAAGTTGAAAAGTGGACGCTGTCCTCCGTTGGGCAGTCTTCAACTTTCGGACGGCAGCAGCTTGTGAGGCTTGAGAAGAATTTTCAATTCTTCTCACAGCTCCTCTTGCCGCCGGGAGGCTGTGGCTGCAGCGGTGACGTCTGCAGCCTCGTCAGAACATCCGGAGACTTCCTCCCTGGTGTCATCATCTCCGATGGACGACCAGACTGAGGTGTCTGTGGACACTATTCTCAGGTCAGTACAGCAGAACTGTTCACTGGTGACACTTGTGGAGTCTAGAGCCTCCACAGAATCCCAGGAGACTTCGTCCATGGAGCCAGAGTAGCTGCTGTCTGAAGTTGAAAAGTGGACGCTGTCCTCCGTTGGGCAGACCCTCATTGCGTCTTGGGAGGTGGTCAGACTGGATGAGGAAAGACAATCAATTAGTAAATCAGTCACTGTCAATTAATGAAAACCATCAGTCCATCCAACATGATGTGTTGTTTAGTTCCAGTGTGAAAGGACATGTGGTCACTTACTCGTCTCTGCTGTGGACGTGCTGATCAGCAGAAGAATCTTCTGGAGTTTCCAACGATGACATGATGTCCAGTGTTTGCAGTTCAATAACCAGCAGCTGAGAATCGATCTGTAATCCAGAGTCTTCTTGCTTGTGTGCCTCTCTCCAACTGTCAAAGGCGAACTGAGTCCTTTACATCAAAGCTCTGCTGCTGTGACCTCACAACAAAAGGGTTTCCTTTGATGTTGTTTTTTTTAATTAAAATTAAAATTCAAACAAACTTTATTGGTCCCCGGTGGACAATACAAAAATCTATATAATTTAAAAACATAAAACAGGAACTTGTTTGAAATGTATCAAATAATAACATTGTAATAGTGTGTGTGTGTGTGTGTGTGTGTGTGTGTGTGTGTGTGTGTGTGTGTGTGTGTGTGTGTGTGTGTGTGTGTGTGTGTGTGTGTGATGTCTGTGAGTTTGTGACCATGTTGTGAAAACAGGTTGAACAGTACAGCAGAATGGGTTGAACTTTTATCATTTCAGACTAAACTGCATTTTCTTTGTTCATCATAATTATCAAAATTGTCACATATCTAACGGTGTGAGATTTTTTAACGTGCTTTTAACTGTTTACGATTATGATTGAGATGTATATCATGGAGTATAGCTGATTGAACTCGTTAGTTTTGGCTCGTTGATTTGTTGGTAATGACAGAAGATCAAATAATTCCAGCCTTATCCTTTAATCTTCCGTGTGCTCCTGAGAAGGAGATGGAGTCAAATAGATAGATTTGTTTGTGTCTATGCTATACTTTATTTCATTACGCCTCTTTCTCCATTTGTGAGCATTTGTGATCTATACAAATAAAGTTTATTTTCTGCAACTTACTGAACTGCGTTAGGGCTCATATGTGGTTGACTGGACCACACTGGAGTCCACCTGGCTGCATTTCGCACACACACACACTATAGCGAACACCAATACCTGAAGCCCTATTGTTTGTGTGTGTGTGTGTGTGTGTGTGTGTGTGTGTGTGTGTGTGTGTGTGTGTGTGTGTGTGTGTGTGTGTGTGTGAAAGGCCTCCTGGTTTGGATCTGCTTCTGCCTCATGGCTGCAGTGTGAGGACCTGCTGAGATTAAATCAGTTGTTGGAGACTAAGAGTGAGAGAACACCAGAGAATAACTGTGGGTGGAATGAAGGGTAAAGGTTTGAGCATCACTAAGTCACAGCTCAGACCAGGTATCCACATCCATCCTGAGTGATCCAATCACAAGTGGTCGATGCTACGATACAGATCTGAATGTGCCTGAGCGCATCCTGAGGTCTGATCACTGAAAACACATATGGAGGTGGTCTGGGATATATATGAAGAGGAGCCTACTCAGCTGACGTCCTCTGACCCGCAACACAATGAATCAAAGCTATTTTTACTCCTCATCGCCACATCTTCACCACATAATGATTTATATTTTTCTATAGGTGAACATTTCTCTCTCTCCCATTACCACTTCTCACTATCAGTCATTTGTGGAGCAGTTTGTGGTTCTGTGTGATTCTGGAGGCCTGAATTTTTAGTTGACTTTGTATAATGATGAGACACTGGACTGAAATACAATCAATACATTTTATTTACACACAAAGTGACAGACAACACTTATTCAAGGTATAAAAGTATTATATGTATCAAAATATTGAAAAGTAGTATTATGTACATGTATATTCAAATAGTAAAACACCAATCAAGAAATAAAGAAATATATAATTCAGTCTTCAACTTTCGGACAGCAGCTTGAGAGGCTTGAGAAGAATTTTCTAATTCTTCTCCAGAGCTTCCTCTTGCCGCCCGAGGAGGCTGTGGCTGCAGCGGTGACGTCTGCACCGTCAAGAACTCCAGGAGACTTCCTCCTGGTGTCATCATCTCCGCTGGATGAACAGACTGAGGTGTCTCCGGAGTCCATAGTCCGGTCAGACCACCCGGAGACTTCCTCCCTGGTGTCATCATCTCCGATGGACGAACAGACTGAGGTGTCTCCGGAGTCCATAGTCCGGTCAGAACACCCGGAGACTTCCTCCCTGGTGTCATCATCTCCGATGGATGAACGGACTGAGGTGTCTCCGGAGTCCATAGTCCGGTCAGAACACCCGGAGACTTCCTCCTGGTGTCATCATCTCCGATGGATGAACAGACTGAGTTGTCTCCGAGTCCATGGTCCGCCGAACAGACTGAGGTGTCTCCGGAGTCCATAGTCTGGTCAGAACACCCGGAGACTTCCTCCCTGGTGTCATCATCTCCGATGGACGAACAGACTGAGTTGTCTCTGGAGTCCATGGTCCGGTCAGAACACCCGGAGACTTCCTCCCTGGTGTCATCATCTCCAATGGACGAACAGACTGAGTTGTCTCTGGAGTCCATGGTCCGGTCAGAACACCCGGAGACTTCCTCCCTGGTGTCATCATCTCCGATGGACGACCAGACTGATGTGTCTGTGGACACTATTCTCAGGTCAGTACAGCAGAACTGTTCACTGGTGACACTTGTGAGTCTAGAGCCTCCACAGAATCCCAGGGACAGTCCATGGAGCCAGAGTAGCTGCTGTCTGAAGTTGAAAAGTGGGCGCTGTCCTCCGTTGGGCAGTCTTCAACTTTCGGACGGCAGCAGCTTGTGAGGCTTGAGAAGAATTTTCTAATTCTTCTCCACAGCTTCCTCTTGCCGCCCGAGGAGGCTGTGGCTGCAGCGGTGACGTCTGCAGCCTCGTCAGAACATCCGGAGACTTCCTCCCTGGTGTCATCATCTCCGATGGATGAACAGACTGAGGTGTCTCCGGAGTCCATAGTCCGGTCAGAACACCCGGAGACTTCCTCCCTGGTGTCATCATCTCCGATGGACGAACAGACTGATGTGTCTGTGGACACTATTCTCAGGTCAGTACAGCAGAACTGTTCACTGGTGACACTTGTGGAGTCTAGAGCCTCCACAGAATCCCAGGAGACTTCGTCCATGGAGCCAGAGTAGCTGCTGTCTGAAGTTGAAAAGTGGACGCTGTCCTCCGTTGGGCAGACCCTCATTGCGTCTTGGGAGGTGGTCAGACTGGATGAGGAAAGACAATCAATTAGTAAATCAGTCACTGTCAATTAATGAAAACCATCAGTCCATCCAACATAATGTGTTGTTTAGTTCCAGTGTGAAAGGACATGTGGTCACTTACTCGTCTCTGCTGTGGACGTGCTGATCAGCAGAAGAATCTTCTGGAGTTTCCAACGATGACATGATGTCCAGTGTTTGCAGTTCAATAACCAGCAGCTGAGAATCGATCTGTAATCCAGAGTCTTCTTGCTTGTGTGCCTCTCTCCAACTGTCAAAGGCGAACTGAGTCCTTTACATCAAAGCTCTGCTGCTGTGACCTCACAACAAAAGGTTTCCTTTTGATGTTGTTTTTTTAAATTAAAATTAAAATTCAAACAAACTTTATTGGTCCCCAGTGGACAATACAACAATCTATATAATTTAAAAACATAAAACAGGAACTTGTTTGAAATGTATCAAATAATAACATTGTAACAGTGTGTGTGTGTGTGTGTGTGTGTGTGTGTGTGTGTGTGTGTGTGTGTGTGTGTGTGTGTGTGTGTGTGTGTGTGTGTGTGTGTGTGTGTGTGTGTGAAAGGCCTCCTGGTTTGGATCTGCTTCTGCCTCATGGCTGCAGTGTGAGGACCTGCTGAGATTAAATCAGTTGTTGGAGACTAAGAGTGAGAGAACACCAGAGAATAACTGTGGGTGGAATGAAGGGTAAAGGTTTGAGCATCACTAAGTCACAGCTCAGACCAGGTATCCACATCCATCCTGAGTGATCCAATCACAAGTGGTCGATGCTACGATACAGATCTGAATGTGCCTGAGCGCATCCTGAGGTCTGATCACTGAAAACACATATGGAGGTGGTCTGGGATATATATGAAGAGGAGCCTACTCAGCTGACGTCCTCTGACCCGCAACACAATGAATCAAAGCTATTTTTACTCCTCATCGCCACATCTTCACCACATAATGATTTATATTTTCTATAGGTGAACATTTCTCTCTCTCCCATTACCACTTCTCACTATCAGTCATTTGTGGAGCAGTTTGTGGTTCTGTGTGATTCTGGAGGCCTGAATTTTTAGTTGACTTTGTATAATGATGAGACACTGGACTGAAATACAATCAATACATTTTATTTACACACAAAGTGACAGACAACACTTATTCAAGGTATAAAAGTATTATATGTATCAAAATATTGAAAAGTAGTATTATGTACATGTATATTCAAATAGTAAAACACCAATCAAGAAATAAAGAAATATATAATTCAGTCTTCAACTTTTGGACGGCAGCAGCTTGGAGGCTTGAGAAGAATTTTCTAATTCTTCTCCAGAGCTTCCTCTTGCCGCCCGAGGAGGTGCTGTGGCTGCAGCGGTGACGTCTGCAGCCTCGTCAAAACTCCAGGAGACTTCCTCCCTGGTGTCATCATCTCCGCTGGATGAACAGACTGAGGTGTCTCTGGAGTCCATAGTCCGGTCAGACCACCCGAGACTTCCTCCCTGGTGTCATCATCTCCGATGGACGACCAGACTGAGGTGTCTCCGGAGTCCATAGTCCGGTCAGACCACCCGGAGACTTCCTCCCTGGTGTCATCATCTCCGATGGACGAACAGACTGAGGTGTCTCCGGAGTCCATAGTCTGGTCAGAACACCCGGAGACTTCCTCCCTGGTGTCATCATCTCCGATGGACGACCAGACTGAGTTGTCTCTGGAGTCCATGGTCCGGTCAGAACACCCGAGACTTCTCCTGGTGTCATCATCTCCGACGGGCGTGCCGATGGGCTGAGGTGTCTCGAGTCCATAGTCAGGTCAGAACACCCGGAGACTTCTCCTGGTGTCATCATCTCCGATGGACGAACAGACTGAGGTGTCTCCGGAGTCCATAGTCCGGTCAGACCACCGGACTTCCTCCTGGTGTCATCATCCGATGGATGAACAGACTGAGGTGTCTCCGGAGTCCATAGTCCGGTCAGAACACCCGGAGACTTCTCCTGGTGTCATCATCTCCGATGGATGAACAGACTGAGGTGCGGGCCGGAGTCCATAGTCTGGTCAGAACACCCGGAGACTTCCTCCCTGGTGTCATCATCTCCGATGGACGACCAGACTGAGTTGTCTCTGGAGTCCATAGTCTGGTCAGAACACCCGGAGACTTCCTCCCTGGTGTCATCATCTCCGATGGTGCACGACCAGACTGATGTGTCTGTGGACACTATTCTCAGGTCAGTACAGCAGAACTGTTCACTGGTGACACTTGTGGAGTCTAGAGCCTCCACAGAATCCCAGGAGACTTCGTTCATGGAGCCAGAGTAGCTGCTGTCTGAAGTTGAAAAGTGGACGCTGTCCTCCGTTGGGCAGTCTTCAACTTTCGGACGGCAGCAGCTTGTGAGGCTTGAGAAGAATTTTCTAATTCTTCTCCACAGCTTCCTCTTGCCGCCCGAGGAGGCTGTGGCTGCAGCGGTGACGTCTGCAGCCTCGTCAGAACATCCGGAGACTTCCTCCCTGGTGTCATCATCTCCGATGGATGAACAGACTGAGGTGTCTCCGGAGTCCATAGTCCGGTCAGAACACCCGGAGACTTCCTCCCTGGTGTCATCATCTCCGATGGACGAACAGACTGATGTGTCTGTGGACACTATTCTCAGGTCAGTACAGCAGAACTGTTCACTGGTGACACTTGTGGAGTCTAGAGCCTCCACAGAATCCCAGGAGACTTCGTCCATGGAGCCAGAGTAGCTGCTGTCTGAAGTTGAAAAGTGGACGCTGTCCTCCGTTGGGCAGACCCTCATTGCGTCTTGGGAGGTGGTCAGACTGGATGAGGAAAGACAATCAATTAGTAAATCAGTCACTGTCAATTAATGAAAACCATCAGTCCATCCAACATGATGTGTTGTTTAGTTCCAGTGTGAAAGGACATGTGGTCACTTACTCGTCTCTGCTGTGGACGTGCTGATCAGCAGAAGAATCTTCTGGAGTTTCCAACGATGACATGATGTCCAGTGTTTGCAGTTCAATAACCAGCAGCTGAGAATCGATCTGTAATCCAGAGTCTTCTTGCTTGTGTGCCTCTCTCCAACTGTCAAAGGCGAACTGAGTCCTTTACATCAAAGCTCTGCTGCTGTGACCTCACAACAAAAGGGTTTCCTTTGATGTTGTTTTTTTAAATTAAAATTAAAATTCAAACAAACTTTATTGGTCCCCAGTGGACAATACAACAATCTATATAATTTAAAAACATAAAACAGGAACTTGTTTGAAATGTATCAAATAATAACATTGTAACAGTGTGTGTGTGTGTGTGTGTGTGTGTGTGTGTGTGTGTGTGTGTGTGTGTGTGTGTGTGTGTGTGTGTGTGTGTGTGTGTGTGTGTGTGTGTGTGTGTGTGTGTGTGTGTGTGTGTGTGTGTGTGTGTGTGAAAGGCCTCCTGGTTTGGATCTGCTTCTGCCTCATGGCTGCAGTGTGAGGACCTGCTGAGATTAAATCAGTTGTTGGAGACTAAGAGTGAGAGAACACCAGAGAATAACTGTGGGTGGAATGAAGGGTAAAGGTTTGAGCATCACTAAGTCACAGCTCAGACCAGGTATCCACATCCATCCTGAGTGATCCAATCACAAGTGGTCGATGCTACGATACAGATCTGAATGTGCCTGAGCGCATCCTGAGGTCTGATCACTGAAAACACATATGGAGGTGGTCTGGGATATATATGAAGAGGAGCCTACTCAGCTGACGTCCTCTGACCCGCAACACAATGAATCAAAGCTATTTTTACTCCTCATCGCCACATCTTCACCACATAATGATTTATATTTTTCTATAGGTGAACATTTCTCTCTCTCCCATTACCACTTCTCACTATCAGTCATTTGTGGAGCAGTTTGTGGTTCTGTGTGATTCTGGAGGCCTGAATTTTTAGTTGACTTTGTATAATGATGAGACACTGGACTGAAATACAATCAATACATTTTATTTACACACAAAGTGACAGACAACACTTATTCAAGGTATAAAAGTATTATATGTATCAAAATATTGAAAAGTAGTATTATGTACATGTATATTCAAATAGTAAAACACCAATCAAGAAATAAAGAAATATATAATTCAGTCTTCAACTTTCGGACGGCAGCAGCTTGTGAGGCTTGAGAAGAATTTTCTAATTCTTCTCCAGAGCTTCCTCTTGCCGCCCGAGGAGGCTGTGGCTGCAGCGGTGACGTCTGCAGCCTCGTCAGAACATCCGGAGACTTCCTCCCTGGTGTCATCATCTCCGCTGGATGAACAGACTGAGGTGTCTGTGGAGTCCATAGACAGGTCAGACGACCCGGAGACTTCCTCCCTGGTGTCATCATCTCCGATGGACGAACAGACCGAGGTGTCTCCGGAGTCCATAGTCCGGTCAGACCACCCGGAGACTTCTCCTGGTGTCATCATCTCCGATGGACGACCAGACTGAGGTGTCTCCGGAGTCCATAGTCGGTCAGAACACCCGGAGACTTCCTCCCTGGTGTCATCATCTCCGATGGACGAACAGACTGAGTTGTCTCTGAGTCCATAGTCCGGTCAGAACACCGGAGACTTCTCCTGGTGTCATCATCTCTGATGGACGAACAGACTGAGTTGTCTCTGGAGTCCATAGTCCGGAGAACACCCGGAGACTTCCTCCTGGTGTCATCATCTCCGATGGACTGTGTCTGTGACATTCCACGGCAGCATGAAAAATTTCTCACTTGCTTCGAACAGACTGAGTTGTCTCCGAGTCCATAGTCGAGAACACTGATCTCCATGTGAACAGACTGAGTTCGTCCTACCCGGAGACTTCCTCCCTGGTGTCATCATCTCCGATGGACGAACAGACTGAGTTGTCTCCGGAGTCCATAGTCCGGTCAGACCACCCGGAGACTTCCTCCCTGGTGTCATCATCTCCGATGGATGAACAGACTGAGGTGTCTCCGGAGTCCATAGTCCGGTCAGAACACCCGGAGACTTCTCCCTGGTGTCATCATCTCCGATGGACGACCAGACTGATGTGTCGTGGACACTATTCTCAGGTCAGTACACAGAACTGTTCACTGGTGACACTTGTGGAGTCTAGAGCCTCCACAGAATCCCAGGAGACTTCGTCCATGGAGCCAGAGTAGCTGCGTCTGAAGTTGAAAAGTGGACCTGTCCTCCGTTGGGCAGTCTTCAACTTTGGACGGCAGCAGCTTGGAGCTTGAGAAGAATTTTCTAATTCTTCTCCACAGCTTCCTCTTGCCGCCGGGGAGGCTGTGGCTGCAGCGGTGACGTCTGCAGCCTCGCAGAACATCCGGAGACTTCTCATGATGACAGACTGAGTGTCTCAGCCATAGTCCAGACCACCGGAGACTTCTCCTGGTGTCATCATCTCCGATGGATGAACAGACTGAGGTTTCCATCCGCAGACACCGATCCCGCGTATCCATGGACGACCAGACTGAGGTGTCTGTGGACACTATTCTCAGGTCAGTACAGCAGAACTGTTCACTGGTGACACTTGTGGAGTCTAGAGCCTCCACAGAATCCCAGGAGACTTCGTCCATGGAGCCAGAGTAGCTGCTGTCTGAAGTTGAAAAGTGGACGCTGTCCTCCGTTGGGCAGCCCTCATTGCGTCTTGGGAGGTGGTCAGACTGGATGAGGAAAGACAATCAATTAGTAAATCAGTCACTGTCAATTAATGAAAACCATCAGTCCATCCAACATGATGTGTTGTTTAGTTCCAGTGTGAAAGGACATGTGGTCACTTACTCGTCTCTGCTGTGGACGTGCTGATCAGCAGAAGAATCTTCTGGAGTTTCCAACGATGACATGATGTCCAGTGTTTGCAGTTCAATAACCAGCAGCTGAGAATCGATCTGTAATCCAGAGTCTTCTTGCTTGTGTGCCTCTCTCCAACTGTCAAAGGCGAACTGAGTCCTTTACATCAAAGCTCTGCTGCTGTGACCTCACAACAAAAGGGTTTCCTTTGATGTTGTTTTTAAATTAAAATTAAAATTCAAACAAACTTTATTGGTCCCAGTGGACAATACAACAATCTATATAATTTAAAAACATAAAACAGGAACTTGTTTGAAATGTATCAAATAATAACATTGTAACAGTGTGTGTGTGTGTGTGTGTGTGTGTGTGTGTGTGTGTGTGTGTTGTGTGTGTGTGTGTGTGTGTGTGTGTGTGTGTGTGTGTGTGTGTGTGTGTGTGTGTGTGTGTGGGAAAGGCCTCCTGGTTTGGATCTGCTTCTGCCTCATGGCTGCAGTGTGAGGACCTGCTGAGATTAAATCAGTTGTTGGAGACTAAGAGTGAGAGAACACCAGAGAATAACTGTGGGTGGAATGAAGGGTAAAGGTTTGAGCATCACTAAGTCACAGCTCAGACCAGGTATCCACATCCATCCTGAGTGATCCAATCACAAGTGGTCGATGCTACGATACAGATCTGAATGTGCCTGAGCGCATCCTGAGGTCTGATCACTGAAAACACATATGGAGGTGGTCTGGGATATATATGAAGAGGAGCCTACTCAGCTGACGTCCTCTGACCCGCAACACAATGAATCAAAGCTATTTTACCTCATCGCCACATCTTCACCACATAATGATTTATATTTTTCTATAGGTGAACATTTCTCTCTCTCCCATTACCACTTCTCACTATCAGTCATTTGTGGAGCAGTTTGTGGTTCTGTGTGATTCTGGAAGCCTGAATTTTTAGTTGACTTTGTATAATGATGAGACACTGGACTGAAATACAATCAATACATTTTATTTACACACAAAGTGACAGACAACACTTATTCAAGGTATAAAAGTATTATATGTATCAAAATATTGAAAAGTAGTATTATGTACATGTATATTCAAATAGTAAAACACCAATCAAGAAATAAAGAAATATATAATTCAGACTTCAACTTTCGGACGGCAGCAGCTTGTGAGGCTTGAGAAGAATTTTCTAATTCTTCTCCAGAGCTTCCTCTTGCCGCCCGAGGAGGTTGTGGCTGCAGCGGTGACGTCTGCAGCCTCGTCAGAACACCAGGAGACTTCCTCCCTGGTGTCATCATCTCCGCTGGATGAACGGACTGAGGTGTCTGTGGAGTCCATAGACAGGTCAGACGACCCGGAGACTTCCTCCCTGGTGTCATCATCTCCGATGGATGAACGGACTGAGGTGTCTGTGGAGTCCATAGACAGGTCAGACGACCCGGAGACTTCCTCCCTGGTGTCATCATCTCCGATGGACGACCAGACTGAGGTGTCTCCGGAGTCCATAGTCCGGTCAGAACACCCGGAGACTTCCTCCCTGGTGTCATCATCTCCGATGGACGAACAGACTGAGTTGTCTCTGGAGTCCATAGTCCGGTCAGAACACCCGGAGACTTCCTCCCTGGTGTCATCATCTCTGATGGACGAACAGACTGAGTTGTCTCTGGAGTCCATAGTCCGGTCAGAACACCCGGAGACTTCCTCCCTGGTGTCATCATCTCCGATGGACGACCAGACTGATGTGTCTGTGGACACTATTCTCAGGTCAGTACAGCAGAACTGTTCACTGGTGACACTTGTGGAGTCTAGAGCCTCCACAGAATCCCAGGAGACTTCGTCCATGGAGCCAGAGTAGCTGCTGTCTGAAGTTGAAAAGTGGACGCTGTCCTCCGTTGGGCAGTCTTCAACTTTCGGACGGCAGCAGCTTGTGAGGCTTGAGAAGAATTTTCTAATTCTTCTCCACAGCTTCCTCTTGCCGCCCGAGGACGCTGTGGCTGCAGCGGTGACGTCTGCAGCCTCGTCAGAACATCCGGAGACTTCCTCCCTGGTGTCATCATCTCCGATGGACGAACAGACTGAGTTGTCTCCGGAGTCCATAGTCCGGTCAGAACATCTGGAGACTTCCTCCCTGGTGTCATCATCTCCGATGGATGAACAGACTGAGGTGTCTCCAGAGTCCATAGTCCGGTCAGAACACCCGGAGACTTCCTCCCTGGTGTCATCATCTCCGATGGACGAACAGACTGAGTTGTCTCCGGAGTCCATAGTCCGGTCAGACCACCCGGAGACTTCCTCCCTGGTGTCATCATCTCCGATGGATGAACAGACTGAGGTGTCTCCGGAGTCCATAGTCCGGTCAGACCACCCGGAGACTTCCCCCTGGTGTCATCATCTCCGATGGATGAACAGACTGAGGTGTCTCCGGAGTCCATAGTCCGGTCAGAACACCCGGAGACTTCCTCCCTGGTGTCATCATCTCCGATGGACGAACAGACTGAGTTGTCTCTGGAGTCCATAGTCCGGTCAGAACACCCGGAGACTTCCTCCCTGGTGTCATCATCTCCGATGGACGACCAGACTGATGTGTCTGTGGACACTATTCTCAGGTCAGTACAGCAGAACTGTTCACTGGTGACACTTGTGGAGTCTAGAGCCTCCACAGAATCCCAGGAGACTTCGTCCATGGAGCCAGAGTAGCTGCTGTCTGAAGTTGAAAAGTGGACGCTGTCCTCCGTTGGGCAGTCTTCAACTTTCGGACGGCAGCAGCTTGTGAGGCTTGAGAAGAATTTTCTAATTCTTCTCCACAGCTTCTTCTTGCCGCCCGAGGAGGCTGTGGCTGCAGCGGTGACGTCTGCAGCCTCGTCAGAACATCCGGAGACTTCCTCCCTGGTGTCATCATCTCCGATGGACGAACAGACTGATGTGTCTGTGGACACTATTCTCAGGTCAGTACAGCAGAACTGTTCACTGGTGACACTTGTGGAGTCTAGAGCCTCCACAATCCCAGGAGACTTCGTCCATGGAGCCAGAGTAGCTGCTGTCTGAAGTTGAAAAGTGGACGCTGTCCTCCGTTGGGCAGACCCTCATTGCATCTTGGGAGGTGGTCAGACTGGATGAGGAAAGACAATCAATTAGTAAATCAGTCACTGTCAATTAATGAAAACCATCAGTCCATCCAACATGATGTGTTGTTTAGTTCCAGTGTGAAAGGACATGTGGTCACTTACTCGTCTCTGCTGTGGACGTGCTGATCAGCAGAAGAATCTTCTGGAGTTTCCAACGATGACATGATGTCCAGTGTTTGCAGTTCAATAACCAGCAGCTGAGAATCGATCTGTAATCCAGAGTCTTCTTGCTTGTGTGCCTCTCTCCAACTGTCAAAGGCGAACTGAGTCCTTTACATCAAAGCTCTGCTGCTGTGACCTCACAACAAAAGGGTTTCCTTTGATGTTGTTTTTTTAAATTAAAATTAAAATTCAAACAAACTTTATTGGTCCCCAGTGGACAATACAAAAATCTATATAATTTAAAAACATAAAACAGGAACTTGTTTGAAATGTATCAAATAATAACATTGTAACAGTGTGTGTGTGTGTGTGTGTGTGTGTGTGTGTGTGTGTGTGTGTGTGTGTGTGTGTGTGTGTGTGTGTGTGTGTGTGTGTGTGTGTGTGTGTGTGTGTGTGTGTAAAGGCCTCCTGGTTTGGATCTGCTTCTGCCTCATGGCTGCAGTGTGAGGACCTGCTGAGATTAAATCAGTTGTTGGAGACTAAGAGTGAGAGAACACCAGAGAATAACTGTGGGTGGAATGAAGGGTAAAGGTTTGAGCATCACTAAGTCACAGCTCAGACCAGGTATCCACATCCATCCTGAGTGATCCAATCACAAGTGGTCGATGCTACGATACAGATCTGAATGTGCCTGAGCGCATCCTGAGGTCTGATCACTGAAAACACATATGGAGGTGGTCTGGGATATATATGAAGAGGAGCCTACTCAGCTGACGCCCTCTGACCCGCAACACAATGAATCAAAGCTATTTTTACTCCTCATCGCCACATCTTCACCACATAATGATTTATATTTTCTATAGGTGAACATTTCTCTCTCTCCCATTACCACTTCTCACTATCAGTCATTTGTGGAGCAGTTTGTGGTTCTGTGTGATTCTGGAAGCCTGAATTTTTAGTTGACTTTGTATAATGATGAGACACTGGACTGAAATACAATCAATACATTTTATTTACACACAAAGTGACAGACAACACTTATTCAAGGTATAAAAGTATTATATGTATCAAAATATTGAAAAGTAGTATTATGTACATGTATATTCAAATAGTAAAACACCAATCAAGAAATAAAGAAATATATAATTCAGTCTTCAACTTTCGGACGGCAGCAGCTTGTGAGGCTTGAGAAGAATTTTCTAATTCTTCTCCACAGCTTCCTCTTGCCGCCCGAGGAGGTTGTGGCTGCAGCGGTGACGTCTGCAGCCTCGTCAGAACTCCGGAGACTTCCTCCCTGGTGTCATCATCTCCGCTGGATGAACAGACTGAGGTGTCTGTGGAGTCCATAGTCCGGTCAGACGACCCGGAGACTTCCTCCCTGGTGTCATCATCTCCGATGGATGAACAGACTGAGGTGTCTGTGGAGTCCATAGACAGGTCAGACGACCCGGAGACTTCCTCCCTGGTGTCATCATCTCCGATGGACGAACAGACTGAGGTGTCTCCGGAGTCCATAGTCCGGTCAGACCACCCGGAGACTTCCTCCCTGGTGTCATCATCTCCGATGGACGAACAGACTGAGTTGTCTCTGGAGTCCATAGTCCGGTCAGAACACCCGGAGACTTCCTCCCTGGTGTCATCATCTCCGATGGACGAACAGACTGAGTTGTCTCTGGAGTCCATAGTCTGGTCAGAACACCCGGAGACTTCCTCCCTGGTGTCATCATCACCGATGGACGACCAGACTGAGGTGTCTCCGGAGTCCATAGTCTGGTCAGAACACCCGGAGACTTCCTCCCTGGTGTCATCATCTCCGATGGACGACCAGACTGATGTGTCTGTGGACACTATTCTCAGGTCAGTACAGCAGAACTGTTCACTGGTGACACTTGTGGAGTCTAGAGCCTCCACAGAATCCCAGGAGACTTCGTCCCATGGAGCCAGAGTAGCTGCTGTCTGAAGTTGAAAAGTGGACGCTGTCCTCCGTGGGCAGTCTTCAACTTTCGGACGGCAGCAGCTGTGAGGCTTGAGAAGAATTTTCTAATTCTTCTCCACAGCTTCCTCTTGCCGCCCGAGGAGGCTGTGGCTGCAGCGGTGACGTCTGCAGCCTCGTGAACATCCGGAGACTTCCTCCCTGGTGTCATCATCTCCGATGGACGACCAACTGATGTGTCTGTGGACACTATTCTCAGGTCAGTACAGCAGAACTGTTCACTGGTGACACTTGTGGAGTCTAGAGCCTCCACAGAATCCCAGGAGACTTCGTCCATGGAGCCAGAGTAGCTGCTGTCTGAAGTTGAAAAGTGGACGCTGTCCTCCGTTGGGCAGACCCTCATTGCGTCTTGGGAGGTGGTCAGACTGGATGAGGAAAGACAATCAATTAGTAAATCAGTCACTGTCAATTAATGAAAACCATCAGTCCATCCAACATGATGTGTTGTTTAGTTCCAGTGTGATAGGACATGTGGTCACTTACTGTCTCTGCTGTGGACGTGCTGATCAGCAGAAGAATCTTCTGGAGTTTCCAACGATGACATGATGTCCAGTGTTTGCAGTTCAATAACCAGCAGCTGAGAATCGATCTGTAATCCAGAGTCTTCTTGCTTGTGTGCCTCTCTCCAACTGTCAAAGGCGAACTGAGTCCTTTACATCAAAGCTCTGCTGCTGTGACCTCACAACAAAAGGGTTTCCTTTGATGTTGTTTTTTTAAATTAAAATTAAAATTCAAACAAACTTTATTGGTCCCCAGTGGACAATACAACAATCTATATAATTTAAAAACATAAAACAGGAACTTGTTTGAAATGTATCAAATAATAACATTGTAACAGTGTGTGTGTGTGTGTGTGTGTGTGTGTGTGTGTGTGTGTGTGTGTGTGTGTGTGTGTGTGTGTGTGTGTGTGTGTGTGTGTGTGTGTGTGTGTGTGTGTGTGTGTGTGAAAGGCCTCCTGGTTTGGATCTGCTTCTGCCTCATGGCTGCAGTGTGAGGACCTGCTGAGATTAAATAAGTTGTTGGAGACTAAGAGTGAGAGAACACCAGAGAATAACTGTGGGTGGAATGAAGGGTAAAGGTTTGAGCATCACTAAGTCACAGCTCAGACCAGGTATCCACATCCATCCTGAGTGATCCAATCACAAGTGGTCGATGCTACGATACAGATCTGAATGTGCCTGAGCGCATCCTGAGGTCTGATCACTGAAAACACATATGGAGGTGGTCTGGGATATATATGAAGAGGAGCCTACTCAGCTGACGTCCTCTGACCCGCAACACAATGAATCAAAGCTATTTTTACTCCTCATCGCCACATCTTCACCACATAATGATTTATATTTTTCTATAGGTGAACATTTCTCTCTCTACCATTACCACTTCTCACTATCAGTCATTTGTGGAGCAGTTTGTGGTTCTGTGTGATTCTGGAGGCCTGAATTTTTAGTTGACTTTGTATAATGATGAGACACTGGACTGAAATACAATCAATACATTTTATTTACACACAAAGTGACAGACAACACTTATTCAAGGTATAAAAGTATTATATGTATCAAAATATTGAAAAGTAGTATTATGTACATGTATATTCAAATAGTAAAACACCAATCAAGAAATAAAGAAATATATAATTCAGACTTCAACTTTCGGACGGCAGCAGCTTGTGAGGCTTGAGAAGAATTTTCTAATTCTTCTCCAGAGCTTCCTCTTGCCGCCCGAGGAGGTTGTGGCTGCAGCGGTGACGTCTGCAGCCTCGTCAGAACACCAGGAGACTTCCTCCCTGGTGTCATCATCTCCGCTGGATGAACAGACTGAGGTGTCTGTGGAGTCCATAGACAGGTCAGACGACCCGGAGACTTCCTCCCTGGTGTCATCATCTCCGATGGATGAACAGACTGAGGTCTCTGGAGTCCATAGACAGGTCAGACGACCCGGAGACTTCCTCCCTGGTGTCATCATCTCCGATGGACGAACAGACTGAGGTGTCTCCGGAGTCCATAGTCCGGTCAGACCACCCGGAGACTTCCTCACTGGTGTCATCATCTCCGATGGATGAACAGACTGAGGTGTCTCCGGAGTCCATAGTCTGGTCAGAACATCCGGAGACTTCCTCCCTGGTGTCATCATCTCCGGTGGACGAACAGACTGAGTTGTCTCTGGAGTCCATAGTCCGGTCAGAACACCCGGAGACTTCCTCCTGGTGTCATCATCTCAATGGGGATGAACAGACTGAGGTGTCTCCGGAGTCCATAGTCCGGTCAGAACACCCGGAGACTTCCTCCCTGGTGTCATCATCTCCGATGGACGAACAGACTGAGTTGTCTCCGGAGTCCATAGTCTGGTCAGAACACCCGGAGAGACTTCCTCCTGGTCTCATCATCTCCGATGGACGACCAGACTGATGTGTGTCTGTGGACACTATTCTCAGGTCAGTACAGCAGAACTGTTCACTGGCGACACTTGTGGAGTCTAGAGCCTCCACAGAATCCCAGGAGACTTCGCTCATGGAGCCAGAGTAGCTGCTGTCTGAAGTTGAAAAGTGGACGCTATCCTCCGTTGGGCAGTCTTTAACTTTGGACGGCAGCAGCTTGTGAGGCTTGAGAAGAATTTTCAATTCTTCTCCACAGCTTCCTCTTGCCGCCCGAGGAGGCTGTGGCTGCAGCGGTGACGTCTGCAGCCTCGTCAGAACATCCGGAGACTTCCTCCCTGGTGTCATCATCTCCGATGGATGAACAGACTGAGGTGTCTCCGGAGTCCATAGTCCGGTCAGACCAGAGACTTCCTCCCTGGTGTCATCATCTCCGATGGACGAACAGACTGAGGTGTCTCCGGAGTCCATAGTCCGGCAGAACACCCGGAGACTTCTCCCTGGTGTCATCATCTCCGGTGGACCACACTGATGTGTCTGTGGACACTATTCTCAGGTCAGTACAGCAGAACTGTTCACTGGTGACACTTGTGGAGTCTAGAGCCTCCACAGAATCCCAGGAGACTTCGTCCATGGAGCCAGAGTAGCTGCTGTCTGAAGTTGAAAAGTGGACGCTGTCCTGCGTTAGGCAGACCCTCATTGCGTCTTGGGAGGTGGTCAGACTGGATGAGGAAAGACAATCAATTAGTAAATCAGTCACTGTCAATTAATGAAAACCATCAGTCCATCCAACATGATGTGTTGTTTAGTTCCAGTGTGATAGGACATGTGGTCACTTACTGGTCTCTGCTGTGGACGTGCTGATCAGCAGAAGAATCTTCTGGAGTTTCCAACGATGACATGATGTCCAGTGTTTGCAGTTCAATAACCAGCAGCTGAGAATCGATCTGTAATCTCAGTCTTGCTTGTGTGCCTCTCTCCAACTGTCAAAGGCGAACTGAGTCCTTTACATCAAAGCTCTGCTGCTGTGACCTCACAACAAAAGGGTTTCCTTTGATGTTGTTTTTTAAATTAAAATTAAAATTCAAACAAACTTTATTGGTCCCCAGTCAGTGGACAATACAACAATCTATATAATTTAAAAACATAAAACAGGAACTTGTTTGAAATGTATCAAATAATAACATTGTAACAGTGTGTGTGTGTGTGTGTGTGTGTGTGTGTGTGTGTGTGTGTGTGTGTGTGTGTGTGTGTGTGTGTGTGTGTGTGTGTGTGTGTGTGTGTGTGTGTGTGTGTGTGAAAGGCCTCCTGGTTTGGATCTGCTTCTGCCTCATGGCTGCAGTGTGAGGACCTGCTGAGATTCAATAAGTTGTTGGAGACTAAGAGTGAGAGAACACCAGAGAATAACTGTGGGTGGAATGAAGGGTAAAGGTTTGAGCATCACTAAGTCACAGCTCAGACCAGGTATCCACATCCATCCTGAGTGATCCAATCACAAGTGGTCGATGCTACGATACAGATCTGAATGTGCCTGAGCGCATCCTGAGGTCTGATCACTGAAAACACATATGGAGGTGGTCTGGGATATATATGAAGAGGAGCCTACTCAGATGACGTCCTCTGACCCGCAACACAATGAATCAAAGCTATTTTTCCTCCTCATCGCCACATCTTCACCACATAATGATTTATATTTTTCTATAGGTGAACATTTCTCTCTCTCCCATTACCACTTCTCACTATCAGTCATTTGTGGAGCAGTTTGTGGTTCTGTGTGATTCTGGAGGCCTGAATTTTTAGTTGACTTTGTATAATGATGAGACACTGGACTGAAATACAATCAATACATTTTATTTACACACAAAGTGACAGACAACACTTATTCAAAGTATAAAAGTATTATATGTATCAAAATATTGAAAAGTAGTATTATGTACATGTATATTCAAATAGTAAAACACCAATCAAGAAATAAAGAAATATATAATTCAGTCTTCAACTTTTGGACGGCAGCAGCTTGTGAGGCTTGAGAAGAATTTTCTAATTCTTCTCCAGAGCTTCCTCTTGCCGCCCGAGGAGGCTGTGGCTGCAGCGGTGACGTCTGCAGCCCCGTCAGAACATCCGGAGACTTCCTCCCTGGTGTCATCATCTCCGCTGGATGAACAGACTGAGGTGTCTGTGGAGTCCATAGTCCGGTCAGACCACCCGAGACTTCCTCCCTGGTGTCATCATCTCCGATGGATGAACAGACTGAGGTGTCTGTGGAGTCCATAGACAGGTCAGACGACCCGAGACTTCCTCCCTGGTGTCATCATCTCCGGTGAAAACAGACTGAGGTATCTCCGAGTCCATAGTCCGGTCAGAACACCCGAGACTTCCTCCCTGGTGTCATCATCTCCGATGGACGAACAGACTGAGTTGTCTCTGGAGTCCATAGTCCGGCCAGAACACCCGAGACTCCTCCCTGGGTCATCTCTCCGGGCGATTGTCGCCATCTCCGATGGACGAACAGACTGAGTTGTCTCTGGAGTCCATAGTCCGTCAGAACACCCGAGACTTCCTCCTGGTGTCATCATCTCCAATGGACGACCAGACTGAGGTGTCTCCGGGTCCATAGTCTGGTCAGAACCTCCGGAGACTTCCTCCCTGGTGTCATCATCTCCGATGGACGACCAGACTGATGTGTCTGTGGACACTATTCTCAGGTCAGTACAGCAGAACTGTTCACTGGTGACACTTGTGGAGTCTAGAGCCTCCACAGAATCCCAGGAGACTTCGTCCATGGAGCCAGAGTAGCTGCTGTCTGAAGTTGAAAAGTGGACGCTGTCCTCCGTTGGGCAGTCTTCAACTTTCGGACGGCAGCAGCTTGTGAGGCTTGAGAAGAATTTTCTAATTCTTCTCCACAGCTTCCTCTTGCCGCCCGAGGAGGCTGTGGCTGCAGCGGTGACGTCTGCAGCCTCGTCAGAACATCCGGAGACTTCCTCCCTGGTGTCATCATCTCCGATGGACGAACAGACTGAGTTGTCTCCGGAGTCCATAGACAGGTCAGACGACCCGGAGACTTCCTCCCTGGTGTCATCATCTCCGATGGACGACCAGACTGAGGTGTCTGTGGACACTATTCTCAGGTCAGTACAGCAGAACTGTTCACTGGTGACACTTGTGGAGTCTAGAGCCTCCACAGAATTCCAGGAGACTTTGTCCATGGAGCCAGAGTAGCTGCTGTCTGAAGTTGAAAAGTGGACGCTGTCCTCCGTTGGGCAGACCCTCATTGCGTCTTGGGAGGTGGGCAGACTGGATGAGGAAAGACAATCAATTAGTAAATCAGTCACTGTCAATTAATGAAAACCATCAGTCCATCCAACATGATGTGTTGTTTAGTTCCAGTGTGAAAGGACATGTGGTCACTTACTGGTCTCTGCTGTGGACGTGCTGATCAGCAGAAGAATCTTCTGGAGTTTCCAACGATGACATGATGTCCAGTGTTTGCAGTTCAATAACCAGCAGCTGAGAATCGATATGTAATCCAAAGTCTTCTTGCTTGTGTGCCTCTCCCAACTGTCAAAGGCGAACTGAGTCCTTTACATCAAAGCTCTGCTGCTGTGACCTCACAACAAAAGGTTTCCTTTGATGTTGTTTTTTAAATTAAAATTAAAATTCAAACAAACTTTATTGGTCCCCGGTGGACAATACAACAATCTATATAATTTAAAAACATAAAACAGGAACTTGTTTGAAATGTATCAAATAATAACATTGTGTGTGTGTGTGTGTGTGTGTGTGTGTGTGTGTGTGTGTGTGTGTGTGTGTGTGTGTGTGTGTGTGTGTGTGTGTGTGTGTGTGTGTGTGTGTTTGTAGATCGTGGGTTGTGTGTTTTTTTTTTGTATTCCTTCCCTGTGCCATCTTTTTCAGAAGTGTCTTCTTTGCAATTAGTCACCTTAATATTTAATGTTTTATATCTTTATGTGTTATGTACTGTATGTAGGTATGGAATATAATAAAAAGTTAAAATAAAGCAAAGTTAAATTAAATAGAACAGCATCAGTCATTTTATCTTGAAAAGTGAAGCCCATATAATTAAATGAACATGAATATTTGAAGGTTTGATATTAAACACATCAGATAAACATGTAGGTTGAGCGGAACCTTTTAAAGCTGATATGTACGTGTTTCTAGTCGGAACTATTTAAACCGCGGTCCCCCCCTGTTGTATTATCCCGGAAGTTGCTTAGCGTTAACTCACGTGTTCACCATGAAAAACCTGAAAAAACCCCACAAGTCGTTCAACAATAATAAATTCAAACCCGGGTCGAAGAAACGAGAAAACAAATGCATCCTCACGTTTGACGACAAAGGAAGAGAGTAAGTTTCTCTGCTGCTAGTTAGCATCCTAGCGTTAGCATCCTAGTGTTAGCATCCTAGTGTTAGCATCCTAGCGTTAGACACCACTGGTCTACTAATGTATCAGGCTAGCATTAGCATCAGGTATTTAAAATCAGGTTTAAATCATTGTTTAACAGGATTAACTTCGGTTTTAACAGGAAGTCTTTAACATGTGGTTGTTTGTAAACTGAGCGTTTTTAGACTGTGTATAAATTCTGTTTATATATTGTTGTCATTTTAGTATAACCTCATGTTTACATTGTGACTTAACTTTATTTATCACTGTTTGAAATGATATTTCTATATTAACTATCCTCTCGCTGCTGTAAAACGACACATGTCCTTATAAAGGGATAATTTCGATTATATAACATGTGTGTTATGTAATTTACTATGAAACATAATCTCTAAACCTACTGAGCAGTTTGAATTGTAATCCAGAGGTTTTCACTTTAACACAAACAAAGTAATATCGCTGTCACATACATCCTGAATTATACATGTATATTTAACCTGGGGATATTTAACCAGTGGTTTCTTGTTCTCTCAGGGACTTTCTCACTGGTTTCCACAAGCGAAAGTTGGAAAGGAGAAAATCAGCATTGGCAGAAATCCGAAAGAAAATCAAGGAGGAGCAGATCAGGGTCCGAGTAGAGGTGAGTGTGGATTTAAAGGTGTTGACATCCGTGACTCCTGTGAGGAACTGGGTTTTCTGACCTTAAATCTAAACGTCTTGTTTCAGAGGCATAAGGAATATATCAAGCTGCTGAAGGAGAGGACGGACGCTCTTGGTGGGTTCACGTCAAAGTCACCAAACAGGAAAAACCCCTGATCATTTTTATACAGATTCTTATTCTTTTCCTCTCTTGGTTATTTGTCTCTCAGAGGAAGCTGAGGATGATCTGGAGAATGCGGTCACCAGCACGACCGAGACTCTACAGTACGATCACCCCAACCACACCGTCACTGTGACGACCATCAGCGATCTGGACCTCTCCGGGGCTCACCTGCTCGGACCTGAAGAAGAACCGGTAAGCGGTGAACCCTGTTTATCTCCGTGCGCGGCCCTGATGGGTCTCACTGTCCATCTGGATGCTAATAACTGTGAATCTGTGCTGTCAAGGTGATTGGGGAAAGCAAGGAGGAAGAAAAGAAGGTGGAATTGAGGGAGCAAACAGTGCCAATGCCAAAAAAATCCGGGCATCCGATCATGAATAAAAAGTAGGTTGTTCAACATACACATCCCAAAACATTATCAATAAGTGTGGCTAGTTTTCCTTTTCATAGAATCTATGTTTTTGTTATTTTGCCTTTTTGTCAGACTTCACTTTGGGCTTTGATGACTTGTGATTAACGTCTTTCAGTATATATTGGACATTTTATAAAGTGTTGGTACAAGGGACATTCACCATCTTGTCCTATATTCTAAAATGTGCTGATCACCCAAGAACCACAGTTGTGACATGATGGTGGTCCACAGATGTTTCTTACATTAGAGTGCTCGTCGTCTTCCAGCCGCTGCCGCTCACTCCAGCTGTGTTTGTTCTCTCTCTCTCTCTCTCTCTCTCTCTCTCTCTCTCTCTCTCTCTCTCTCCTGCTGCCGTAGAATCCGCTCCCTGATGTCATCGCTCAGCACGTTCACCTGCAAGAAGGGGAAAGGGAAGCAGGACGGCCGAAGAGGACAAAACCGCTCGATGGACAAGAAACGTGGAATCACAGAGTTGAAAAAGAGAACGGGCAAGAGCAGCAAGTGGCAGAGACGTCGACAGACCGGCAGGAAGGGCCAGCATCAGGAATGATGTGTGTGTCTGTGTGTGTTAAAGTACAATGTGAGATCTGAACTGTTTGTACAATGAACACAAGCTGATGTGGACCCTGTGGCCTCCACCAGGTCGGACTGTCAGTTATCAGAATCATTTCCTTCAGCCTGAAAGTTTGTACATTATTCCAGCTGTTTTTCGTTGTTTTCTTTCATGAAATAAAGTTTCCTGTATTTACTGACGTTTTTGATTAAATGACGTATAAATCTTGCTGAGACGTCCTCTTGTCTTCATGTCTCACACGTCGTCAGAGTTCATCCGTCTGGGCTCTATTGTTAAAAAGGAAACATGACGCTGTCGTCAACATCCTCTGTGGAGCATCAGGAAACCAACCCTCAGCTGTGTTTCCTCACTGCTCAGTTTTACCTGTGTGTGTGATCTAAAAAGAACGACCTCTTGTTCACTGTAAACATGAAGAACCCACACAGCCTCCTGTTTAAATGTATGTTTACCCCCCCCCCCTCACCTCACCAGTGTTTATTTATTTACGTTAACCTGAGCCAGCGTGTGCCAGCTGCCACTAGCATGAGCGTTTCACTTCTCTTTCTAAAGCCCATGATATTTAATACAACCGCTCAATAGAGGAACCAGGCAGGTCACTGGCTCCATGTTGGCTCCAGGTCTGCGCGCACCCATGAGCCTCTGCTGTGGGGGCCGGGAGCCGCCATGGCCGCCGAGGGTGCTTCAGTTTCACTCATTGTCAGAGCAGCCAATCGGATTGATTTGAGAGTTTTGGAGGACAGAGCATGTGGAAGAGGAGGCATGTGCCTGATGGGGGTCTGAGGAGCAGAGTCTCCTGGGTAATGACAAACTCACCTGAGCTGACGACTGGAGCTTCTCTTCACAGGTGTTTTAATATGATCATCCCCAAAGGTTTGCTGTTTTCACTCCTTCTTTTCAATTTCTTAATGGGTTAATTCACATTTTCTGCTATTACTGTATTTGTAACAGCTGTTAAATCATCAAGTGTTTAGTAGTGATGTGTCTCTGTCGGCAGCTTTGACCAAAAACCTCCTCAGTCTGGTGTTTACACCTGATATTAAAAGTCCGAATGCACATGTATGATTATTTTGACATTTTAAAAAGATAATCACATCTCAACGTTATCTTGTTTCAACTCTCTGTGTTTTACCAAAGAAGCTCTGCAGGTTTTTGACAATATCTTGGACTAACTATTATAACCATGAACTTTGTGTAGTGCAACAATAATAATCATGACCATCTTCCATTCACCATCATATAAGTGTTATTTCTCAAGTATATTTTAATGTGAGACAGTTTCTCCAACGCTCTGTTTCTCAGTTTTCTCTCCCTGATGCAATGAGCGTGCACGTCCCGCCCCACAACCCACCATGCCTCTCTCCGCCGACGAGCCCCCCTGCCCCAAGTTCCAGCCCAACATCTTCGACCCGTCACGCTGCCATGACTGCCTGCGCCAGAGGCACCTGCACGCCGGCGCAGGGGAGAGCACTGAGGAGGCACCGCGGCTGAAATCCACTGCAGGGACTGGGACTGGGGGTTTAACCGACACTGGGACTTGGACTGGGACTCGGACTGGGACTGGCAAAGGAGTGTTGTTAACACCAATCCAATCCCAGGCTGAGGAAAAAGACACCAGCAGCAAGGTAAGAAAGAGGAGAGTGAGGAGTGATGGGATTGACTTGATGTGAAGAAGGGGGGGGGAGTTAGAGGTCACAGGTAAAAAGTCAGAAAGACACAAGGGGCAAGATGCTGAGCAACAGAATGAGACACTTTTATTTGTCTTGCAGATCCGAAATGATGTTGAAAGTAAGAATAATAATATATAATAATGGGTTTTAACTTTTAACTTTTCTTATCAATGGACCAAGAAAAATCTAAAGTGTTTCCATGTGTGATCATAGTTCATGAGATCATATTTGAGTCTTGTGAGTAAACGAGGAGAAAGGTCAGAGACGCAGGATGAGCAGCGGTTCCTTATAATAAATTAACGAAGCTGGATCACTTACTGTTCTCTCGGGAATCACTTGTAATTTTAGACAAAGGGTTAATGAAAAGAAAGGTTGGGCCCGTTCACAGTATTAAAACTGAGACACCTCCACATTCCTCTGTTTAACCTGCTTCCATGACACAGATGAATTTGTCTGATGACTGAAATGTTTCTTAAAACATGATGGATGTTGACTTGGAGCAGTAAAATTATTTTGTGATATCATATCTACTAATTCCCTGGAGTTCATTTCAAGTTAACTGACATTTACAGACACTTATGCATCGTTATTTCAAGAGATGGTTTGAAGGTTTATGGCAGCTGAAGAAATGTTGAAATTTTAATGAGGAGAGCCTGGAGCCAGGTTGGGTTACAGAGGTGTAACTCTAATCGAACAGCAGACTGAGCCTGTGAGTGTCACAGAGGACGGAGGGAACAACACTGTCCAACCCTCGATCTCTGTGTTTTCTATGAGTCTACATGTCTTGTAAAGCTGCACCTTCGTGAGGAGGCACAATTTCAGGGAAGGTCACCTGCGCATCTTCCCCTGTGATGCGGAGAGAGCGATAGCCTTCTGCGATGTTGCGATTGGCTCGTGTCCTAACGTGTCGTCCTATCAGGAGGACTCTGACGGCCTGTCGGTGGTGAGCAGCTACTGTGATGTCAGTGGCGTCCGTCCAGGTTATGGTGAGAGCTCCTTGTGCATCCTGAGCCCCGAGTGTGAGCTTTACATCTGCGACGGAGACGACGACGACAGCACTGACAGGTGGGTGATATCAGGACACTGTCATTTTAATGCTTAACTCAACTAGAGTGTCATTATGTCATTATATCATTTAGAACATGATATCTCAACTTCAATTGACCAAAACTTTCACGTCGTGTGATGCATTTGCACCGTTTTTCTGTAAAATATCTCCTTTCCCTCCTTCTTCACCTTCTTTTTACTCTTTCTCCCTTTCACCTTTCTATCTCTTCTCCTGTCTCTTCCTCTGCACAGCTACCAAGAGTTCAGCGGCTCCGTCAGTGCAGAGGACGAATACCTGCCCATCTGTCGCCGTTCGGCCAAACTCGCCATGACCCGGCTTGACCCGCCGCCCCATCGGCCCAGCCCTCGGGCCTGGATGGATGAAGCCAGGAGCAGAGAGGGCTTCACCAGGCGAGCGGGTGTGTGAGAGCTCACCTTGTATAGTTGTTTTTCGAGGCAGAACCATAACAGCATCATCTAATCTCTCAGTTTGAGTCTGACAGTCGGCCGAGGCTTTAGTATGACTGACTGCTCCCGACCGGTTCATATCCAGTTTCAGCCAATGGTGTTCTTTACGTGACAATACTGTTTGATGTCACCAGCTGAGGTGTCGCAGAGCAATTATCAGTAATACAATATATCTGTTTGTCAGGAAACCTCTTGACCTATGATGTGCGTGTCTCCGTTTCCCCTCCCTCGTTCTATTTCCGTCACACTGCCTGACTCCTTCTCTGTCTCCTAGGGATGAACGACGACAGGGAGAAGCGTGAGAGCGGCTACTTCTCCCTGGGGAGGGCGACGGGGGCCCGCTCGCTCCGTGACAGCAGCCCGTCGGCTCCTTTCCGCCATTTTGAGAGAGGGCATCCCCTCTTCAGCGCCAGAAACATTGAGCCCAAAGACACCATCCCCTTCAGAAACCCTAATCTTGGCGTGGCGTCCGAAAGGCAGGTACCAGAGGATCAAGATGACGATCTCCCTCTGGGAATCCTTCCGCCTGACCCTTATGATATTGCCATTGAGGTTGAGGCGCAAGTCGGCCCTCGCTCTCCCAGTCCGACGCCTTTCAAGGTAGCGGAGTCACTGGCCTCGGACCGAAAGGGATTCAGTAGTTCATATGGCCGGGGAAACCCTTCGTCTCATGTTTCGTCCTTTCAACAATCAGGACGCTTGGATTCCTCAAAGCGTAGCTCAGCTCTGCAATCTCGCTCTTCTTCTCCATCACATGGAAATTTACCGTTCAGACGCAGTGAGTCCACCGGTTCCCTCAGCAGGCAAAGTTTTGACGGTGGAGGTCGGTCTCAGGGGACGGAACGGGGATCCAGAAGCTCGTTGCAAAGCACACAGGCCCGACGTGGTGAGTCGGGAACGCTGCCGAGAAACTTCAAATCGCTCCCTGGTTCGGTTAAATACCAAACCAGCACGGTCTCTGACTTCAGGAGCGCCTTGAGGAGAACAGAGGTAAATGGGTCTTTGAGTTCTCGAGGTCATGACGGTAGAAGCTCATCTCCCTCAAGGAGGGACCATAAACCTCCAGGGCCCATGTCCCTCCGCAAAACTGAAACCACCAGCCGGTCACCAACTAGACGTGACAGTCGAACTTCATCTCCATCGAGGAGAACCTCTGAGGTTCGCCGCGACAGTTCCTCGCCGCCAAGGAGAAATTGCAGCTCCTCCAACCGGTCCCTTCTTTTCAAATCGGAATCAGTTACGTCTCTGAACGGACGAGGTCACAACGGACGCTGTGGCTCCCCCGTAAGAGAGGGCTACGATATTGAAAGCCAGGCCCTGCTGCGAAATTCAACAGCAAGGAATAGACTGAGTGAACAAGAACATGAGCATGAAAGCGCCGCCGCCGTGTCTCCACCCAGACGAGGTTACGACACGCCAACTCAATCCATACTCCGCAAGACTGAATCCAGTCCTGTTGCTGGGAGTCGAGGCCGTGACAGCCGCTGTTCCTCCCCTGGAAGAAGAGGCCATGAAACCCCTCATCAGTTTCCACTTCGGAAAACAGACACTAGTGGTTCATTGAGCAGCCGTGGTCGTGAAAGTCGTAACTCGTCGCCTTCGAGGAGAAGCTACGAGGCTCCTTCTCAGTCTCTGCTGCGCAAGTCTGAAGGAAACAGCTCAGTCAGAGGCCGTGATGCTCACAGTTTGTCGCCTTCAAGGAAACGATATGATGTGTCTGACCAACACTCACTGAGGAAAACACAAACCAGCAGCTCCCTGAAACACAGCAGCCGCAGCTCCTCTCCCACTGGGAAAGGCAGCGGTGACCCGCCAGGCTACTCAGTCCTCAGAAATGCCACTAATGGAGACTCCAGTCGTTCTCTGCAGAGGAAAAACACTCACAATGACTCAAAGTCTGACTCCAAGCACTCACCGCGCTCCTGGCGGGAATCAACCCACTCCCTCCACAGCTCCTCATTATCTCGTGGTGCTTCACCCTCCAGACCGACCACAAATGGCAGCAGAGCGGCTTTCGTCACCTTGGAGGAGGAACCGAGGAGCCCGAGCAGCATCAGATCTGTGGTTGGTAGACACGTCCATGAGGAGCGCTCCCTCTCACCTAGTGACAAGAGGACCTCGCACCGCGGCCGCAGCCCTTCTCCTGCACCTCACATTCAAATGAGGAGGCACACCTCCTCCCAGAGCTCCATGGAGTCCTCCGAGTCCGGCCCGCTGTCGGCGGGCTCCACAGGACGGAACAGGGAGGAGTACGCCATGTTGGCTGACCTGCCGAAGGTGAAGAGGATCCATGAGAGGGAGGAGACAGGGCACATCGGGAACCAGCAGGTGTCCCGGAGACAGGAGCTCTTCAAACCAGCCAGGTGAGACTTAAACCACAAAGAAATACTTAACATCACAAAGTCCAGTTGTATGTACATCTACATCTGATGTTGTAGATCACAAACACCTCAGCTTCTTCTGCACCATCAGATTTGAGGAATTTGACCACACACACACTGATAACCTGTCTGTGCTGTTCCAGCCACTCCTTGAGCAAACACCCATCCAGAGAGTGGGACGATGCAGTGGACACGGACAGAGACTGGCACTATGGTGGCAGCGGGTATCTGTCCCGGGCTCACTCCTCCACCTCGTTGCAGGTAGGGTCGGTCAAGGAGACTTCTGAAAGGTCACATGTAGGTGTTCACATCCTATTGGACAGTTGAGCCTAAAGTATTGATTCCTAAATCACATTGTGTCCTTATGTCTTGCCCCTGGTGAATTAGGCCAAAGAGTAGAAGTAGGTGAGAGTTGAAGTTGGTGTGTCTCTGTCTGGAGCATCTGAGTTGGATATGAACGTCCCTGAGCGTAGACGCTACAATGTCCTGTTGGTCCTTTATCTAGAACCTGACCTTGGTTCTGCTTAGAGAGAGAATCGTTCTGGCAGGTTTTGCGTAATTTTGCTTACAAACAAACAAACAAACAAACAAACAGGGGTGATAACAAAACTTTTCTCTTTTCAATAAATCAGGATTTTTTGAGAACTCCGAGCACAGAGAGACACGATAGAGAAAATGTCACGATGTGTATAAAAGAGCCGAGAACTTTAAATCCACACAGTCGTATGTGCACTGCATTAATCTCCTTCTCCTCCTGTACAATATGATCCGTTACAGCAGAACTTTGCTGCTCTGTGGTTTTCACCTGCCTAATTAATCACATCTTCCACGTTCCAATACGCCAAATTTCAGCAAATCTCCGTAGGACTTGTGATTATCTCCACATTTAACCGCCGGCTGTTCTTCTGCAGAGGTCTGGCAGCCCCACAGCGGACGAGGGCAGCTCTTGGAAAGGAGGTCATCACCACAGATCGGAGCACATGCAGGTACGTGGTGCCGCCCGTCCACATGTGGAGACGACCTCTCCCACTGCGCCATATTGGGAATGAAGAGTTGATTCTTCTCTTATCGCTAATGTTTGTAGTGAAAACCATAAACCTGCACACACATGGTTTATTGTGTCCGTTTGAATTTGTGCTTTCCTTCTGTTACATATTTACCCGACAGCTGTCGGCCGCTTATCCAGTGTTCACACAACTTCTGTCAATAATCTGCTTCCACATTATCTCCACACTGTGTCGTTGTGTGTCTGTCGACTTCACCTACACCCTGCAGGCGTTTCATAAGGCCCAGCTTTGTCAATTGTGGTGTGCCGGGGCATGTGTTGAAATTCCTGAACTGAAACCAATAGCTACCAAGAGAGGATTTTGAAGGGGGGTGTGCCACTTTGTATGCAAGCCCAAATATATTCAGTTGAGGGAAATATAGCCTGTAGATGTGTTGTGTGTGTTTGTAAAGCACAGGGAGAGATGGCTGCTCCTGTAGGAAAGAAGGAAGGTGTTACACCACCTCCTGCTGACTCCACATGCTCATACTTCATACTGTTGTGATAATCCATTGTAGGTGTATTGGTGCAAATAATCTGGATTAAAATATCCCTCGTGTGGCAGGAGGGTTTCCAGGCTGCTTGGTTTAGCTGTAGACTTTTTTTTGTTGTGATAATTTATTATAAATCTAATTAATCCAGATTAAATGTTCCTCATGTGGCACAAAGTAGAGGATTAGCTCAACTTTTCCTTGTCGTGGACATTATGAGAGTTTTGGTCCCAGGACAGAAGGAAGTACATTCTCATTTTTGTTATAATAATATGAATTATAATATGAAAACCTCCCTCGGGGACCAGGGGCCCTCGGCTGCCTCCTCTCCAGCCGCTGGAGGTGCTGGGGCCCCGGCCTGCAGCTCCAGCTCGGTGCGGCGGCTGCTTGAGGCGGAGGCTTCATGTTCTGCCCTGATCCTCCGCACGGATCCGCCCAGGAAGTAGAACCAGCAGCAGCAGCGGAGGAGTCGCAGCCAGGTCCCACGTAACGTTACATTCACGAAGAGAGAGAGAGAGAGAGAGAAAGTGGAGGAAACTCCGCGTCTCCGCACTTTATCTCCGGGCGGATTTACGCACTTTTAAACGTTGGCGCAAGGAGCCGGAGGAGATTTGCGTCATGGAGCTGTAACGCGGGTTTGAATGGCGGCGGCGGCGGCGGCGCCTTTGATTCACGACACTGCGACAAAGTAACGTTAGTAAAAGAGACGGAGCCGCAGAGAGAGAGAGAGAGAGGAAGAGGAGGAAGAGGAGAAGAAGGAGAAGAAGAAGGTGGATTTAGTTTGTGTTAACGCTGTTTTCCTTTGTGCTCGAACCCTCTGGATCCTGTCACCATGACGGTAAGAGCAGTTCCACCTTCACAGCACACCGAGTTGTTCCTGTCTGTCACTTCTTCCTGAACTCAACACATCTCTGATAGAAGCTCGTGTGGAAGCTACAGAGTGAAGCTGCACGAGATTCACGTTTAATATCGAGAGACATGTCGATAAGTATCGCGATAAATGTCAAGTTATTCTCGAATGATCAGAATATAAATGATTATATAGGTTTGGGCCGGATGTCAAAAGTTATGTCAAAAAAGTTCATATCAGTCATTATCAGGATAATGTCACATTATTGTTTCTATTAAGTTTAACAACTTTTGTTCCTGAGTGAAAGTTGTGGTTCTAAACTCTTCTTTTTGAGCAGAGAACGACAAACACTTAAATATACATATTAATAATAAAGTACATCCATTCATCTATCGTTCTATTGACCTATATCTACAATAAACTGTGCTACAACTGTTGATATGAAGATCAAACATTTAGGTGAGACTCAAGATATGAATTAGAAAAGCAGCCAATCAAAATGACATGTGGACTTAAAGCACATCATAATCAAACTACAGACATCTGGAGTTCCAGTAGAAGTAAATGATTAAAAGTTGATTAGTTGTATTTAAACTGGGGATATGTATTCTATATCTAAGAATTAAAATAGTGGCTATAGTGAGAAATGAGCTGCTGGTATCTTTACGTCTTTGGATGTGTTTCTCATTCTCTGCCTATAAAATAAGGATGTGACGTTTCTTGTTTATCATATTCTTTGGCTGTGTTGCCTCCAAATTACAGCGAGATTAAAGCCAAGTTATTTTTCCTGTGGTGTGTGTCTGTGTACTCAGCTCACTTAAGATATGTTAGATATGTTGTGTGTGTTTCTTGTGCTGGATTCCAGGTGTGTTGCAGTGTGTTGCGGTGTGATCTTATGACCTTGTTTTGTTTACAGTAGCAGGAAGTGTTATTAGTCAGGAGCCCGTGTGTTTCAGTTGTCGGAGCCAGCTGTTTGCACACAGACACACAAAAGGAAAGAAAACACTGCAACTGGTTTCATAAAACAACATATAAGGATATCTGGTTCACTGCACTGCTGCGGTTCTGGAGCTGTAAACACAAAGTATCATTAGGTTCACTCCTGTTCTCGATCTGCTGAACTAAACAGAAGTACACACGCTGTACTCGACGTAAAGGACGAGTACTTCACCAGACAATACTCCTCTATACTCGGGGGAGGCAGGAAGAGTGGACGCTTTCTGGCCACCGATCTGAGAGCGTGTAACAAGAAGAAGCTCTGTTACGTTATTCTGGTTCTTCTGAACAGATCCAGTCATTCTCTCTCTGCGTTTCCCCCCCTCGCTCCTCTGCGGCTGCTCCCCTGACCTTGCTCATGGGCATGTATGGACTAGATAAGTTAAATTTATGATGACGTTTGGCACATTGCAACATGCTGCGGCGGCTCATTCCCACATAAACACACACAGGGAGGAAAAACAAGGAGGGAGAATGTAGTCAGCGGTGATGAATCTTTTAAAATCTCTATTTATCTTGTCCAGCTCTCTGAAGTAACGTTTCTATTATACTTGCAGTCAACACCCGATGATGCAGCCTGTGTTTGTGTGTGTGGGACCCGGCGATGTGGTTTTCTTTAACAATGCCACATCATTTGTTGGAGTTGAGATGAAATTAAATTGGATTTAGTGATTCTTAACCTGGTGTTGCTCAATAATTCCCCTTTTCACAGTCCGTTGCCAGTCATCAGACCTTAAAACGTGTCAGATTAAAGAAGCTCAGCAGCGTAGATGAACTGGATTACACAGAGTCTAACTGGGTGGAGCTGTGGTTTACGAGAACACAACTCGAGCCAGGAAGAGAGTGTAAATACAGAGCGAGGGTGTTCGGCGATGACAGAACAAACCGAGGAATTGTATCAAGAGCTCAAACAAAGAGGGAGCCGGACTGAAACTTGAGATGAAGGCGAACAAGCATTTGCAACACTGGGAAATTGAGGTGATGGGAGTGAGAAAGACCAGGGGGAGATGAGATGACGAATGCAGGGAGAGATTTAAAAGTGAGGTATGTAAATGCCAGTGAAGGAGAGATAAGAAAAGGCAGGAATGTATGTTGGGGGGGGGTTTGCCTAATCTTAATCTGGGATCGCAGCATCTTGAGGTACCTCGTGCGTGTTTTCCTCTTTCTGTCATCGAGTCTGAAGCAAAAAAAAGAAACAACAGGCTCCCGGAGACGTGTTTTAATGCATCATCACCTCACAGCCACAGAAACAGACATCGTATTACACAATGTGTGCAACAGGGTTGAGTTGTGTAGACACCGGTTTGCACATCTCTCCTCCCTTCACCGAGGATGTGCTGCCCCTACTCTTTCTTCAGATATGTGTTGCTTGTTCTTTACAGTCTCACTTGTTTCCTGTCATTGTTGCACCTCGTATGTGTCGTTATTTGCAGCCACTTCTCTTTTCATGTATCTTGAATGTTGCAGTGCAAAAGAACAGCATCTTGGAGGAAACGTTATGTTGTTGAGATACTTTCAGTATCTCTGTCTTAAGTTTAAAGACTGACTATTGCTCCTCAGTGTAAGTTGTGGTTTTAAAGTCTTCTTTTATGAGCAGAGAACAACAAACACTTGATGATAGATGGATAGATGTACTTTATTGATCCAGAATTGGGAAATTATTGTGTTACAGAAGCACATAGAGAGAAGTAGCAATAAAACAGTTTTGAAGAAATTAAAGAAATAAAATGGCTCAAAATAGAACGTAATAAACATAAACTGTTATAAAAACCATACATACTCCTTAAGGAAACACAATAAAGTACTACAATATATAATATTGCTCCAAGAAACTTACAGCTACACTCAAAGTGTATAAAGTATAGATTTAAACATTTTCTGGTTCCAGTACTGACTTAACCATTAACCATGTGTTTTAAGAAAGTGAGTTTCTCCACAACAGAAACTGGTTTGTGGCAGAATAAGTCAGCTGCATTAAATCTGCCGTCTCATGTACGGGATCGTAAACCTGTGCTGGTGCGGCTGTTTACTTCCTGAGGCACAGGTGTCTATGAGCCGTACAGATAATGACCTTGATGTAAACACACAACACACTTCTGTCCTTCAGGTTGAGTTACATTTTTGTCAAACATTCAAATGTGGGTAAGTGAACGTGACGCTGTTTCCCTCTCTGTCTCGCAGCCGGATCTCCTGAACTTCAAAAAGGGATGGATGTCAAAGCTGGACAACAGTGGAGAGGTAAAGCACGTCCACCTCTCCTACTCTCCTCGCTACCTTCTCGCCTCAGTCCCTCCTTCCTAGAGAGAACGGTGGTGTGTTACGATGATAGCGGCAGATTATCAGCCTCCCTGTGTCACTGTAATTTAAACATATCTAATCGTAACACCACCCTGCTGTTGAATTCTCAAATTTTCATTGTTGTATTGTTAAAAATGATTCTCATATTCAGACCCAAGTGTTGAAGATCCCAGTTCAGTCTCTGATGAAGTGATATCTTGTGTATTTAGTGGAAGAAGCACTGGTTTGTTCTGACGGACGCTGGACTGAAGTACTACAGGGACTCCAGTGCAGAGGAGGTATGTTTAAATTATCCTCATACTGGTGTTTAATAAAAAATGAGCTTGTCGGAGCACAAACCGGCTCATTGTATGATTAGTGACAATGAGAAGGTGTGAGCATGTATCCTGTTTCTGTGTTTCTGTGCAGAAAGATGATATGGACGGAGAGATTGACCTGAAATCCTGTGTGAAGGTGTCTGAGTTTGATGTGGAGAAGAACTACGGCTTTCAGATACAGGTTAATATCTCTGTGATCACTTCTACTCTTTCACGGGACTGTTGTTCTTCTTTTTGTCTTCGCTCGCCACACCCACGTTGTCCCCGCCTCTGTGTCTCCTCCACCTGACTCTGTGTCCGTCCCTCTCAATTCTCCTTTATCGTCTCCATCACATCTTTGCGTCTCATTAACCCGTTTCCTCTCTTGCTCTCCAGACGAGGGAGGCCGTGGTCACGCTGTCCGCCATGACGGCTGGGATCAGGCGGAACTGGATTGAGGTTTTAAAGAAGTGCATACGACCCAGCAGCTCCCCGGACCTCACACAGTAATTACCAGTTTAATACAACATCTTAAAAATGAATATAAGCAACTCTAAAACTAAAAATATTATACAGACTACAATAAAGAAATGTTTATGGTCTGACCCCTGATGCTCTTACAGCTAATACGTTACTTTAATGACAGGAAATGACCTAATTTCCTATTTACAGCTGATTATAATGAGTTATAATAAAGTTGAAGGGAGGCTCAGGCGTATCTGTAGCAGAGTTGATGCATTTTCAAATGAAAACGCAGTAGTGTGGATGTAGCCTCAGTGAAGGGAAGTGAAAAAATGATATAGTTTTCAAAAGAGATCACAAATAACATCCTAAGTATGTGTGATTTGGTTAAAGAGATAGTTTAGAGATGCAGTAGTTTGGAGGAATTTGACTGTTTTTCCAACTTTCCCATAGTCATTAAACTAATAAGAGCCTTAGACCTCTTTAAATGTATTTGCTGCAGTAGGAAGTTATGTCAAACAGCGATATTAGGCCGTCTTGGCTCAATTGTAAAAATTCTGTGGGCTCAAAAAGCCTAATGACGCTATAGGGATCCAGGAATTTAGCAAAACTTGGCGAGTGACCTAAGGGAGACTCTGAAAACACCTTCTCTATTTCAAATCAAAGTTCAACTCCTAGTCTCAAGGAAGCAGCATCGAGAGAAAGATGTCCGCCTTCATTTGTCCAGTTTGTTTAGAAGTGTTTGCTCACACTCGTGTATTTTTACACCGGTTGTTGTTGCATTCCTTCGATTAGCTCATTTCAGCTCAGCCTTGGATAAACACGGGCAGATAAGAGGCTCTGCTGCTCACATGCACCAGTAACTTTGCCCCTGTGGCAGCTGCTGTATACTTTGGCAGATGCAGATGACTCAAAGTCCCGTTAACAGCTCAGAGTGACAGTAAACACAGTGCGCTCTGCTCTCACAGGATCTCCAGCTGGGCCTTGAGAGCCTAGACGGACTCATTTGTGATTGATCTGTTAATTCTTTATAGGATTGTTAAATATTATTATAATTTATTCACTTTTATTAATTTATTTGTCTCAAAACATCTCCAGATTACCTGACAGCAGCAGCGACAAGGAAAACTCCCACTCCCGCTTCCTGTCCTCCCGTCGCCCGTCATCACGCCATACCAATGATCAACTCGACGTTCCCTCCTCCGCGCCTCAGCGCAGGTTCGATTACGTCGAGCTGTCGCCCGTTCCCGCCTCCTCCAGCCCTCTTCCAGCCAGTCAGAGAGAGGCAGGCGAGGGGCAGGGGAGGGAGAGCCAATGGCAGGAGGAGAGGAACACGAGCAGCCAATGGGAGGCCGTGCTGTCCAGGAAGGAACGCACGGGCGTGGGATCGAACCAAAGGCTACGCATGGAGGACGACATCGAGAGAAAGTGGGCGGAGTTTGAACGCTTGCCGCTAAAAGAGATGAGCGCTTTACCGCCAATGGGATCACGGCTCTCCGGCCAGTCAGCCAATGAGGCGCTGCAGAGGGAGGTAGTGCGTGGAGATGATTTTCCAATTTGCAAGTTAGATAAAAATGCAAATTAAACCTTTCATCTGTTCGGATGAAGTTTTCCTGTTTCTGTCTTTTAACACTCGAGTCCCTATTTTCTGACTTTTCTTCTTCAGCAGTGTTTTCCATTTGACATATCGGGCAGTGAAACCTTAAAGAAGAAGAACATAATATACCCTCATATGGTCGATCCTGCTGAAACTCCTCTGTTCTTTGTGTGTTGTGTTGTGCATCTTGGTTTGAATCTATGTTTGTAGACCGTGGCACTAAGGTTGTGTACTGATGACATGCGGGCTGATAGATATACTGGCTCCTGTCGCTCAGTGGGCTTTACCTCCGTCCTCGTCTTTCCTCAGGTGGCGTCACTGAGGCAGCAGCTGGAGCAACTACAACGTGGAGGGAGAGGAGGAGGAGGCGGAGTAGGAGGAGGTGATGTGCGGGGCGGCTGCGGCCCAGACGCCCCATGTGGCCGCAGCCTGGCGGCCATGGAGCGTGCTCACCGACAGGCGCTGGAGGAGCTGCAGCGGCAACACAACCGTCAGATCAAGGAGCTGGAGACGGAGAAGGAGAAGCTGCTGCTGGAAGGGAATCAGGACACGGCCCGAGGTCAGAAAACATGGCAAGACCCAGATAGTTGTTAGAACACAATGAAAGTGGCCATGGTTTTCTTTTTACAGCACTAATTGTTGCTTAGTGCTCTGTGTATGTTGAACTAGGTTGGGGGTCAAAGTTCAAATGTAGTTCACTGTTCACCACTCTTTTAAAAGTTATATTAATGGGAAGTCTTTACTTTGCTGTTGTGCTCTCATTTCATTTCCACTATAAGGTGTTAAATATAATCTTAGTATACGTAGTATTTTGATAATACACTTGTTTTAGTTTCATAATTAAAGTATTATGTATATATCCTGACTTTTAAATGCAGGTTACAAAGTGTTCTCACTCCATTTGTCTCAGTTTGTCTCGAGTTTCTTTTATCCACGTCTGTTCTCAGTCAAAAAACAAAGTGCTGTCATGAGGAAATCATGTAGAAGTTGTGTCACTCTTGTGTGTGTTTGTGTTACAGTGATGGAAGCTATTAAGAAGAAACACAAAGAGGAGCTGGACAGAGAAGTGGAGCGAGTGAAGAGGCTTGGCAGCGGAGTGTTCGACTCCCAGACTCTACGAGCTCATCAACAGTAAGTGACGTCCAATCAGCTTTATCACCTCCACTGTGATAGAGGTGTGTGTGTATAGGTCATGAATCCCACCTCCTCCGTGTTAGCAGATGGGACATGGACCATTATGAGAACTCTTTTAGGTAGTTATCCTACCGATATTTGTCCAAACGTTCAATTTTCCAGTAGGTTTTGGTTTTTAATTAAGTATTTGATCCCCAAATCGCAGCCGGAAACACAAAAAACACACTTAACTGTCTGTTGGCACGATATAGAATCCACCAAGAAACATTCTGATCTCTTTATATGACATAACATTATCATTGAATTCAATATTTCGATTTATTTAACAGTAATACAAACATATAAAGAGCTGCCCTGTGGAAGCTTTAATTCTGTATATTGCCTTGAAGTATAAATTCTGGATCTTGGCCTGGCCCTCAGTCTCCAGCAGCCCAACACAAGTTTGTGTTTTTAAGTCGGAGCTGGTCGCCCACAAAAGGGTTTTACTCTGTGAAATAAAAGGTAGAATCTAGTCTACAACAATCCAGGGCTCCTCGTCTCGGCGAGGCCATCACCGCAGCGGCTGCTGGGCCCTGCAAGGCACTTGAGGAATGTAGGAGAATTTGGTCATGGATTAGTTTTCCTTTGTGAGCTTCACAAGGCCTCTGACACAACGCTGTCACCGACGCTGCTATTGGAACCTGCATTTTAGGGCTTAACCGTGTTGCCTACTCTGCGTTTTATATTCTTTATTTTTAGCAGCTTGAATGCTCTTCCTTATTTTTGTGGTTAATGGTCATGGGCAGTAAAGAGGTTTTTAAAAACCACAGTAGAAAATAGTTTCCTGATGAAAAGGGAAAACGCAGTCATACTTTCTTGTTGCCGTTGTTCAATGTGATACATACAATATAAAAGATATGAAATACTAGATATACAAAGGAAGTGTAGAGAAGGATAACGGAGCTTGTATATTTAACACTTCTTGATTTCTATGACTACTTTCAGCAGCTTAATGAGGTGTGCTGCTGTGTTTGGTGCAGGGCAGAAACTCAGTCCCTTCAGAGAGAGCTGGCCGGACTCTCCGAGCGCTACTCTCAGAAGTGTCTGGAGCTGAATCGAGCGGAACAGAGCAGCGCTGAGAGAGAGCGAGAGATCAGCCGCAAGGAAAGAGACATGGAGCAGCTGAGGAAAGAGAACCAGGTGAGTCGGGTCGAAACAAACTCAAATCAACAGGACGGGCGATGGAGCCGTGTTACCGTCACTGACTGAACTCCACATAATCTCCTGACACTCTGTGGAGGGGCTGCATGTGAGGAAGCAGATGTCCGAATGAGAGGCTTCTGCGCCATCTTTAAATCAAAACATTTTCCTCCGCAGGACTTGAAGACCCGTTTGACAGAGGAGATGAGCCGTGTACGATCCACCATCAAAGATCCGGACAGATCGAAGGACAATAAAGACAGAACGTCCTCCTGTGAACTCGAGGTAAAAGCTCTTGTTCTCTAAACTCAGACATGAAACCAGACGAGGAAGGAAAGTATTCTGTAACTTTCTGAGGTGACAGCCAAATATGTCCTGGGTGAACACAGATGTGAAAATCTAACCCACTGCATCAAAATGCCTTAGAAAAATTAAACTAGTTATTGTATATTTGAAATTTAGATATTGATATGTGGGGTTTTTTTGTAAGACAATAAAGAATAAAACTTCATTGTGATAAAACTCAATGTCTGAGCTGTTGTCAGGTAACTTAAAAACTTACATTGTGATAATTAGATTTATGACAAAGTGTTATAGGTCAACTCTGAATAAAATAATTAGTTAAAAGTTATATGCTGTATATATGACAGAAACAATCTTTTTTGATGGACTACAATGATAATTATAAGGATTTGAGGTTTTGAAATATGTTGTGTGTGTTGTTTTTCTCCCAGGTTCTTCTCAGGGTGAAAGAAAACGAGATAGATTACCTACAGAAGGAGATTAGCTGTTTAAGGAATGAACTGCAGTTTCTCAACACGGTAATATGTGTGTTTGTGTGTGTGTGTGGTGGTGGCGGCGGCTCTACGTCACTTTGTCCGAGAGCTGGTTGGTGGCTGACGTTCGTGCAGCAGATTGAGGAACTGAGTCCCGTCTTGTCGCTCTCTGCTCCTCAGGAGAAACGTCTGGCATGTGAACGATACACGGAGGTGCGCGAGGAGCTGAGTGGCATGAAGGGCCGGAGCGAGCGGGAGATCCAGAGTCTGAAGGAGCACTTGAGGCTGGCGATGGCTGCTCTGCAGGAGGGACAGAAACTGGGCAACAGCCTGGACCACTGAGGACCTGCTGCTGGTACCAATGCTCCGGCAGATACAGCGACAGGTGGGGATGAATGTAGAAGAAGCTTTGAAATGGAACATAATGTCTCACTAGTGCAGCCATTACCACTGGACCTGTGGGGAATTTTACCTTCGCCATTTGCTTTTGTTTGATTGTTAATCAGCAGGATTACGATAAAACTACCGGACAGAATAACACGTAACTTGCTGGAAGGATGAATTATGGATCAGGAAGGAACACACTAAATTTTGATTGCCTCTTGCCGGTGATTAGTTCAAGCCGTATAGATAAAGAATGGCTGTTAAGTAGACTGATATTTATGAGTGTGTGCCATTTAGTGCAGATCCTATTAAGTAAAACTGGATCAAGTGAATTTAAATGTGGTTCCATAAGGGGTTGATGGGCCTTGGTGGAGTTTTACTCTCTGCTGAGTGCCAATCTAGTTTAAATTTGTATTTCCTTGTTGTTAAAAATCCTCTCTACACATTTCCCTCTGTTTCCCGTGTGTCTGCAGGTGACTGAAACAAAGAGAGGAGAGAGGAGAGAGGAGACGACTGTTGGATTTGTACAGTTCCAGCTGTGATGACGTTGCCTTAGTTTTCAATCATTCTGCCAACGAGCAGCATAGAGTAGCTATTAGCTGGTTTAATTACACTGGGCCACACATGATATATAAAACTGCACTTTTCATTTTTTTTTTTTTATTGGAGCTTTTGTGAGTGAAAGCGTGTATGAGTGAGCATTTTGTCTTAAAACTGGGACGTTTGTCGAGTTGCAGGTTTTATCTTTTTTTTTTTTTTTATGAGGTGTTGTAGATAAAGACTTGATGCTGCGTCAGCTTTTTGTTGGATAAACGTCTCATTGCCACTGTGTCTCCTGCCCGAGGCCGCAGGAGTCGGCACAGTCACAGAAGAGCTGCTGTCAGCTCAGTTTTCTGTTGTACAGCTTCTCATTCAGTGTTTTCTCGGTGAAAACCGCCCTCGTTTCTTTACAGACGGGAGCTTATCATGTGGTTTTATTGTTTTCTATCTTGCGGCATTGAGAACAAAACTTGGGATCAATACAGGACAAGACGGCAAACTTTTCCACTTCCTGGCAAGCTGAATAGGAAGTTGTTCCACTTGTGTAGAATCCTATCCTGGATCAGCTTTCTCTGGGGAAGCTTGTGAGAGCTGTTGAATGAATGTTGTCCCACATCACACGCGTCTCCATCTTCGTGTTGAGACCTCGGCCGAGACGCTTCCAGTTCCCCCCCTGATCGTTGTTGGAGTTCCTCCAGCACAACGAACGACAGGTGTTGCATTGATGAGCCAATTTTTTCCTTTTTTTTTATGGACAGTTTGTATTGTGATAAAATTACTTATCTACCTGCCTTTTGAAAACTTTTTCATATTTAATGTACCGAAGAGCCTGTATCGTCTTTGTAAATTATACACATTTTTGCAATCAATAAAAAAAGTTCAACATAAAACACTTTGGTTTTTCATGTGTTTTATCAAACTGCCTCATGTGTGTACAGTTGATACACGGAAGCTTCAGAAATACTGAGAAAGCTGGAATGGCTGCCCTGTGGTTGTTTGTGCAGCGTCAGTCCCTCCAGATGTTCCTGACATGTATTAACTATGATATGACGTCACCGTGACCTTTGACCTTTCACCACTAAAATCTCACCAGTTTATCTTTGAGTCCAAGTGATGACTGGTCGAAATTGGAAGACATTTACTGCTGATTCTTGATGAGCAGCAGTGACTCATTTTTAAATATATACCGTGAACACATTTTGGATTTTAGTAACTCTGCTCACTCACTCGTTAATGGGAATTTCTTGAGCAAAGATTTGTTTCGTAAGTCAGACAGACGTTGATTAATGTGCGACACAGTCAGAGTGTGTCACCGTTTAGTCTGGTTCCTGTTGTGAAAGCAAGATGATCGTCGAAGGTAAAGTCTACATGTGATTTAAGCACAGACTCAAAGATCAAATAGTTCTGGTGCTTGAATTCAACACAACCTGTTTTATTCATTCATTTTCACACATGCAGCCAAAACTTTCATAGCTTCCAAAGACGAGTGTATATCAAAATAAATGCAGGTAGTATTGACTCAATGATTTGAAGGATTTTTTATTTGTCACATGTACAGTGATGCAAGGTAAAAGCTGCATGGCGCCATTTTCTGTTTTTCTGCTGTTGTTTTGTTACGTTTGAAGAATCGGTCGCCATTTACTTCAATTCTATTGGATTTGGCTGCAACGCTGTTTAACCCCTGAAACTCCTAAAGTGTTTTGTGGACTGAAACACTTCCCCCCCCCCCTCCATCAGCATAGTGGTGAGATAATAAGACAATTTTCATTTTTGGGTGAACTATCCCATCTAATCCATTGTGAATTGTGTATTTAAAACATATAAATCTATTTCTAACAGTTAGTCCACTTCCTTTACATTTTCGAAATCGTAAATAAAAAAAGAATAACGATTTTAAAAAGCTGTGAAGTTGAACCAGCCTCGCCTCTAGGTGGCGCCACGGCGTCAGTCAGCATAATTGCACCGTCGAGTGAGCCAAACCGGAAACCCTCTAACGGCAGGTGTCATGGCGTCCGGAGCTGCGACCCGAGCGGCCGCCGGTGCAGCTAAAGTTGTCAAACCGTTTCTGAGCCGGGACCTGGACGAGGCGAAGCGCCGGGTCCGGGAGCTGTACCGAGCCTGGTACCGAGAGGTGCCCACCTCAGGTGAGCTCCGAGGCGGATAGGGGGGAGTTTGAAAACAGCGTCAAGGTCGTGGAGGGTTAGCATAACATTAGCTCCAAGCTAACAGCTAACATCCCTGTTCCTCCTCTGCGTTTTATAGAAACTTTGATATTGTCACGAATAACGAATATTTGCGTTTAAACGTTGCACAATTTATTATTCTTCGTGTTTATTTGTCCTTTTGAAAACATGATCGAGTGAACTGTGGTTTGATATTAGTCTGTGGATGTTGCTAAAGTTGTATTTGACATCTGTTTGTTAACATTTACAATTAAAGTATCTTAGATAATATACAGTGATTAAAGAGAGAGGAGAGTTAAATACTTTTATTACTATTTTTCATTATTACTGTTATTAATGTCTGTTGCATTAATCAACACCAATACGAGTTTCATACTTTGTGATGATCTAAATCACACTCAAGATAACACTGACTATAGGTGACTGTTATGAAACGTTTCCTTTTCCTAATTGAGGCTTTCATCCTTTAATTAGATTATAATTAAACCAATTAATACACAAGAAGCACAACCTGATGTTTATTTGTATTCTAAGCTGTGTCCCTCATCAATCCCATAACAACTCAGTGTTAGGGATATTCTGTATTTTTACTATTGTCAACAAATCATATATAAAGACCAAAACTCCTGATTTCTTCTGTAAATGTAAATGTGCCTTGTACATAATCCTCACCACTGCAAAGGTTTAAAAGTTAGTTTTCCTTGTCGTATCGTCATTTATTCTTGCATTCTTCTCTCTACAGTTGCAATTTTCCAGCTGGACATCACAACACGTCAGGCAAGAGACAAAGTGCGAGAGATGTTCGACAAGAACAAGCACGTCACTGACCCCCGTGTGATTGACATGTTGGTCATTAAGGTAAAAAAGAGGCTTGCATCAATCTGTGCACTGTATCAACCAATATCATGACCCAACATCTGGTTAATGGGATGGTTGGATGTTTTCTTATGTGTTTCTGTTATTAAATCTGCAGGGTAAAATGGAACTGGAGGAAACCATCAACATCTGGAAGCAGAAGACCCACATAATGCGCTATTTCCACGAGACCGAAGAGCCCCGTCCCACTGACTTCCTGTCCAAATTCTACCGGGGTCATGACCCATGAACGTTGTAGTTGCTGATCTCTGACCCTGCTCTTTGTTTCCAGTGTAACAGATGTTCCCCTGTACTGTAAATACACACTTAACTCTCACATGGCTGAAGGTTTGTCTTTTATTCCCGATCACATCGATGCAGGAATTAACTTAAAGGGGCAGTTTATCTTCACAGTTCTTCATAGAGCTGCTAATATTTTGGATGAACTGTCCCTTTAAGACCGGATAGAAGAACTGTTGGTCTGGCATTTTATTTACATTGAAATTATGTATTGAAGGAAGGTCACACACTGTTTTCATTCACTCTGTGTGTCCTGTACATTAATGTTTTTATGGTGCTTCCTCCTTGTATTTTGATCAGCAGTGTTTAAGACAGACCAGTTACATTCAGTTAAATGACACAGACACTTAACTTCCCATGACTGACTGTGGGATGTTTGAGTGCACAGATGCAATCAACTTACACCAAACTCCATTCAGCGTGTCATTCCTTTTGTTACAATTAAAGTAGTGCATGCAAATACAGAAAGCTTTGACCAGTTCAGCTCTATCCCAGTGTCGATAACAGCATGAAACCATTAACACAGTGCAGACTGAAGCAACTTGACAACACAGCAGACGAAGGCATTTATCTGCTCAGAAGCTCAGACTCCTCCCAGTAGTAGTGACGAAACATGATCTGAGGAGGGAAGAAGGAAAAGGGTGTGAGTGGTGCATAGAGAAGTTGATCTTAAAATCCCTTAACACACTGACACAACTTTAAAATATGACCGTTCCACCACACCTGCAAAATTCACAGCAAAGAAAATAATGAAGCAGACACGGACACACAGACGGATGCTTCTCTCTACTGGTGCATTTCAGCTGCAAGTGTGAAACTGTTTGTAGGTATACTAATTTGACATGTGAGTTGTAACCCTGGGAATAGGAAATGTTTGAGCAGTAAATGCAGTGTCGGTGCATAGTCTGGTGGATAGGCCCCTCTTGGTTAGAGCCTCTAAAGTGTGTGTGTGTGTGTGTGTGCTTTGCCACAGCCACAGTTCACAGTGAAGCCCACAACCAAAGCCATTGAGGTGATACCTGATTACCAGGAAGCCCTCAGACCCCTCAGTCATCGTCGTCGTCGTCCTCGGGCACAAAGATGTCGTGCTCCTCCAGCAGCGCAGCAAAGTTCTTGCTGATCTGAATCCCCACATACAAGAAGGGCAGCACTACCAGAGCAATCCGGACAGGGCCGAAGGGGGTCTGCTCCCCAGTGGCACACGTCCCACCATAGAAACAACTAAGTTAGTTCATGTCAAGCAGCTGAATGACTTCTACTAAGAAACACTTCAGTCTCCTCCCCTTTCCCTCCCTTTGTCTCAAGTTGTATTTGTCATGTGTAAGTTACTGAGTCAACAGTACAAAGTGCAATATGTTGATTATTGCATAATCACTGTATTGTCATAGTATCGAGGACCATGTGTAGTGTGTCATATCATTAACCTGTGATTCCCGCCTCTAATATGTGTGTATAAGTTATTACACATTTCCCAGAGGTGAGGGAGGAAGTGCAGGTGAACAGATGTGCAGTTTGTTGTTGTGTAACTCCAGCTGTTCCTCACAAACACACACACCCACACATCAACACTCACCTTCCTGGGTCTGGGCAGGATGGCACCGGACGATGAGCACACGGCTGTCCGGCTCAGTGTCACCGCCGGGAGGGCCGAGAGCCGGGCCACCAGGCGACCGAGGGCCGGAGACATGTTGACGGCTTCTGGTGCTTCAGCAATGCGGAAAAGGGGAGTGTGGGTGTGGAGCGTGTGGAGGAGCAACAGCGCCCCCCTGTGCTGGTTTCAGGAGGAAGGTTGACAATAGAAATATAAATTCTTAAATATTGTTTCTCAGTCATTTATCTTCGACTATATGTTCATTCACAAGTAAACACACTGACAATGTTTGACTGTTTTGGGCCTGAATTTCATTTTTTACATTCTTCGTCCTCGAAATGCAAAAGTTTGAGAACCACTGTCCTACAAGATAGAAAATATTCTGGACACCCTCTTCCTTATGCCCCTTAGAATAATATGACACAGCCTATTTTACACTTATCTATCTATTCTCATTCGTTATGTGAGTGAATAACACAAGAGAAATGTTTCAGAAAGATAGACTCCCCTAAACATGCCAGATCTTTTCATCAAGATCCACAAATGACTCGCTGAGAAGTTCAGGATTAAGAAAAACCAAGTTCCATGTTAATCCGTCAAGTTCCATGTTAATCCGTCCAGTAGTTTTTTCATAATCCAGCGAAATAACAGACAAACAATAAACACAACCTCTGTAGCAGAGGTAACTATTTTCACAAAATACCCAGAATATCTAACTTGTCACGGACCCTGATCTGAGAACCATCGGTCAATGAACACAACAATTTTGAGACACTGGAACAAATTGAAATAAACGACACAGGACTCAGGAGTGATTTTCATACTTTCTCTTGCAATATGTGAAGTCTTGGCTCACGCTTACATGTCGTACCTCTTGGCAGCCACATATCCAGAGAAGATGAGCACTGGTTGATTATACAACCATACAAAATCTGACAGGAGCAATCCAACAACAAAACAATTCAAAACATTAAAGCAAATCAATAAATACTGTACAGCATTTAATATTTACAGACTCCCTATACTACTGAAGTTAGTGATGAGCAAAAAGAACACTGTTAATGGCTGTTATGACAAAATGCATGTGAGGATTACACCACAGGAATATAATGGCCTCGGAGGAGAGAGGTGAAGAAGTGATGCACACTGTAAACACAATAAAAAGATTCTTCTGTCAGTAATAAACTGCTGATTAAGGTTCCTGCCGTCCACATCATACACATTCAATTAAATTGTGCAGGCTGAATTAAATAGTTTAAATAAGCGATTTCATTCTCCAAACATCATCTAAACCAAAACAATAAAAGCAAAAATGCAGATGAGCTTTTTACAGCAAACAAGTCTCTTGATCAGGGAGCAGAGGGGAACGTAGTGAGAAGCGTGTGAACGGCCTCAGATGGATTCTTATCGTGTCCGTGTGCAGAGCCGATCCACGACTTTCATCCCTTCCATCGCTTCACAAGCCTCCTCTCAGTCGTACCGCTTCATGTGACACAGGGTAACCACGGCGACTGGTCACTACACAAAGAAACACAGTAAGAGTTATCGTCAGTGAGCGTTGAGACTGAATCCTGCTCTTCTACCTGATCTGACATCTCACACTTTCTCACCTGGCGCTTGAAGGACAGACGCCTGAAGAACTTGTTGACCTCCAGCGCGCCGGGTTTAACGGATGTTCCCGTCTTGTTGCTTTCCCCCAGTCTCACAATTTGTGCTTTGACGATCGCGGCTCTCAGGCTCATGCTCTTCACTATGCGAGCGCTGGGCTTGGAGTCGGGGGTGGGCCGGGAGGACACCGTGATGTAGGAGGCGTCTTTCTGATGCTCCTGATAACTCACTGTCGAAGGAGGATGATACAGAATCTGCATTAAAACAGGTGTGGTTCCACAGTGTTGAGAACATTTGACCTGTGACGACTTTTACCTGCGGAGGTGACTGTGGTGTCTGTGGTGCTGGCGAGCTCCAGCAGGACTGTGGGATACACAGGGTGAAGCAGGAAGAGTTTTCTGATGAGCGGCTCACCGGGCGCCACCTAACAGCCGATAAGGACAGTTTTTACCAACTGGCAACGTTTAAACTCAAAGACAATGAAGTAGAACAAGGTGGGAGCATGTTTTTCATATGGGATCACTGAGCTCAGCTGTTTGTGGCAGACTCACGGTTGTCTTGGTAACATTCTTCAGTGCGTTGATGGGTTCACTAGCCCAGAAGAGGAAAGCTGATTGGCCAGTCGAGGTGGAAATTGCAGAAGTTTGCAAAACGAGTCGAGGACACACGAACTCTGCGGACCAGAGCAGTTTCCCAGTGGCTCCATCGATGAGCTGTGCCTGACAGAGTGGAGGAGAGAAGTGATGAGAGCAAACACAGACCCCAGCATGTGAGCAGCATGTGAGCCGCTGCGCTGATATTTACCTCCATGACGCCGTTTGCTGAATGCTGAAAGAACAGATCAAGGATTCCATCATCGTTGAAGTGTCCTGCAGCTGGTTGGCTACGACGGGACAAAAATAAATATTTTTAAGGATATTTTGCTAAACTTTTACATTTACTTTCCTGGTTTTGACTGAATTGATTCACTCAGAAGTGGCGTCGGGATGTGCAGGGCTTCACCTGTGGATGGGAGGTGAGCTGACGGTCCATTTCTTATGCATGTCCCTCTGCCTGAGGACGGACAGTTTGCTGGAGCCGTACACCAGCACCCAGTCGCTTCTGGTGGAGTTCAGGTTGGACACTGTGTCCAGGGTGTTGCGGTTGTTGCCAAAACCAGCAGCAAGTGGAAGCATGAACTCCACATGCTCGGATCCCCTAGAAAGACGATATCAGAGATCAGAATTATTTCAATCATACATGGTTTAATGTGTCAAAATAACATTTAAGATTTAATAATTTTTTACTCAGTTCCTGTGGAATCTAAACACAATAAGAACTTGTACAGTAGTTCAAGTGACCCGCTTGCAGCAGGTTTGGTAACTGTGTCTCTAACCATGCGCACTGATTGAAGGTTAAGTATTTAACAGACAAAAACCCGTCTGTACAGTTTAACCTGAGGCACGTGCCACTCATGAGGCGCACCTGTAAATGTCTATGAAGGAGGAAGTGTTGGTTTTTCTGAGTTCCTCCCACTTCGGATCTTTAATTCTAAGGGCCTGAGCAACTGGCATGTTCCCAGTGGCGCGGATGTAAATGTCGCGCAGAGAGATGGCCTCCACGTTACCTGAGGAAAAACAGACACAAAGTCACACAGAGTCTTTTACAGAATGATGTCTGTACATCTAGGATTGAATCTGTTACCTAGTCCAAAGAGAATGTAAAAGGCTCCTTTCTGTGTTTCATGCAGTAAAGGGCCGATCAGCTTTCCTTGCCCGGTGAGGTTGAACGGCACGGGACGTCCGAGCTGCGCCCCCGTCAGCCCCGAGATCAAAGTCAGGGACAGATCCAAGGTCTGGAAATGAAAACAGGAGAAATCAGCTTGTGGTCCCTGGATGTGTAGAGTTTAACACATCTTACTGCTATATCAATCTTTAAAATCTTGTATATGTAGCTTTTAAAGAGAGGTTCATTCTCAGTTCACTGCAAAGGTTGAATTTACTTATTTCCACTTGAAAAAACACCAAAAATATTTAATAATGCCAGGGGAGCACAAATGTTTGTGGACAACTGCGGCTGCACCTCATCTGCAGGCAGGGTGGCGATGAGCAGATCCGGGACTGAGTCGCCCTGCAGGTCTGGAAGTAACACCGCCTGGGATTCAATGTTCTTCAGCTGGACTGACGACAAATTCTTCCCTGGGGAGTGAAAGGAAACCAGTGTGACCTTGTGTTTGCTTTATGCTTTGAGGACATGACACGATGGAAACAACATAAGAGCAAATACACAAGGATTGTTGGAGAGGTTTGCAGTTATGTGCTGTTCTCTCCTCTTTGAAGAGCTTGAGTTCTGACCTGTGGTGCCGTTGACCGCCATGAGGATGGATTTGCTGATGAGGAGACACACAGTGGCCGGCTTCGAGCTGTACTGCAGACCACACTGGATGTACATCACAGACTCCGCCATGACCTTACTCCACAGCACCTGGCCGCTGACTGCAGACAACGCCACGGCACTGTAAACTGGGACAGGGAGAGGACGTCGAGCAGCGTTAGAAACCATGGAAACACACCAGAGTTAAAGAAATGAGAACGGTTCCAGAAGAGAGATATTACTGTGGAATCAGATTTAAATCAGTTGGCTCAGAAGTAGCAGGATTAGATTGCAGGATTTTATGTGTATGTAGCTAAAGTACAATGGAGAATTAGGGCTAAAAATAAAAAGGAATAAAGTGGTAATATTATGCTACATATCACGTTTGACTGGGAAAATCTGAAGATGAGTCTCTCGCCTGCATGAAAAAGAGCTAAACATTATCATGAGTATCAGGACTTTGAAAAGATTGTGCAAGAAACTGAGTCTGATCTGAAGAAGGAATCACACGGACTTGGAGGAAGTAACATATTTTGTGGAGGAGGAAACGTTTGTTAATCAGTGTTCTATCCAAAGTGGTTTCTTAAGTTTCTCAAGAAAGAGATTCTCTTCTCTACATCTCTTTAATTTGGCCCTAATACTCCTCCCACGTACTTTTGCTCCTTTGTGTGAGGTGGGTGTCGTTTGTCCATTCAGCGACGCCTAGGAACACGTCCTCCACCGAGTCACCGTCAACATCCCACAACGCCAGAGCAGGTGGAGTGACACCTAGACGGAGACGGCAAAACAAAATGAACATACCCACAATTAGAATCCTGGTTAATATCTGATCTGTGCCATGCTGGTGACGAGCTGAGACGTCTACTGGCTGCTTTACAAACACTGTAAACATCAGTGTATGGTTGTTTTTAAGGGGAATAGGCGTCAATGGTTGAATTTCGTGGCTGTATTGTCAGAGGGCATTTATCTAAATATTGTTGTTTGGTCGGTGAAGCGTGGATTTGGATTTGTTGCCACTCTACAATACTTAAGATCGTGCATGTTGAAACAGAACATGTGGTAATTACAGTCGACTAATTGAAGGGTGAGCCAGCGTCGTCTCGCCAAACAGACTCCTCAGTAAATCCTGACAGTGAGAGAAGTGAGTGGTGGCACAGCTCTTCTGAATGTGTTAACAATGACAAATAAAATACTAAAACGTAGCCACATTAGTTTATTACACGTGTCCCACATCGTTCTTGTTACCTCCTGCATCTCCCAGTGCTCTCTCCCACTGCAGTCTCTTCTCCAGCTCTCCCTTCCTGCAGGGGATCAGGAACGCACACAGCAACACCACCAGCATGGCAGAAACCAGTGGCACCAGGAAGAACGCACTTCGGATAGCGTTCTTCATCCTCAGCTTCTTCTCCTCTGCCTCTGCGCTGTGAACCCCCAGCCCGGTGCCCCCCAGCGAACCGGACCCTCCTCTGTCCTCCCCCGACCTGTCCCTGCCCGAGTCCCTCTGGCTCCAGTACTGCGCGCCCTTCATGTCGTCTCTGTCCTGCCGGGATTTGCTGGGGAGACGCTCTCTCCATTCGTCCTCGTCCTCCTCCTCATCCTCCTCGTCCTCCTGTGCCTCGTCCGTGGCTCCCACAAGTCGTCCGGACCTGCCGCCGCGCAGCTTGGAGGACCCCGCGCCGAGACAGCTGTCCCTGCCGAGGCCATTTCTGGGGTAGTTGAGCACAAGGTCGTCCTCCTCGCTCTCGTCCTCGCTGTCTGCTTGGGTGAGAGGGTCGTACTCGCCAAGCGCCGAGCCCTTCTTCCCTAAAGAGACACACAGAGAGCGGGTGAGGATTAAACGTCCTGTATGGTCCCTCAGTGAGAGTGGGACAAGTGATTATTGTTTTATGATACATTATTGATGCACAATCACTGATATATTCTCTCACAATACTCGAGCATTAGAAATGTATCCTAATTTGTTTTTACATTTAAAACTTATAGCTTTTTTCCCTCTGTAGCCTAGGGCAATAATTTCTCGAATAACATTTTATGAAAGTATTGTCCTTTAATTCTCAAGTGATGATTTAAAACAGTGGAATCAGTGGCATCTTTTAAATCACCTCTAAAAGTATTCTTATTTATTCTATTACACAATGTTTTAATACCTGCAGGTGTTAGCTCAGCTGTCATATAATTTAACTGTTATTGTTTTAATGCTGTATAATTTGTCTGTATTATTTTATTCCCTGATCTTGTTTGTCTTCAACCTGATTTGTTTTAATAATTTTACAACCATGTAAAAACACTGTAATAACCTGTAACAAATAAAGTTTACTGTTATGATTATATTGATTGTTGTTGTAGTTTATCTCATTAGAGAAGAAGAAAGTCACATTGTTTATCATCTTATTTCTACTATTGTTCCTGAAACATCTTTTTGCTTCTCGTCTACTCTTCATACATTTATTAATAATAGTAATAATAATGATACATTGCCTTTCTAGACACCTAAGAACAAAACATTATAAATAAACACATGAATGATTAAAGTAAAACCAAGTGTTAAAGTCGGATCAGGAGACGGATACAAACCTTTCAATGCAACATATGTGACGAAGGAATAGTAAATAAAAACCGAGGTTAAATTCAGGTTCACATTATGTCACTAAAATCTGATTATTGAGTGACGGATGCGATATGAGACTGATGTAAACAGATGTGGTTTGAGTCGAATGGCTTCCAGTCATACTAGTACTGCATAGATTTAAACTACTATGCAAAACTGTGACTGTAACACAACTGCGAATGCACACAACTGCCTGTTTGGATCTGTTACGTCTCATTCATCATCGAGCCCTGTTGGTTCACTGAGCAGAGGCTGTGCTGGTGTTAGCAGCCAGCTAACGGACACACGCACCACACACACACAGAGACACACAGTCACACACACTCAGCCATCAGCATGCTGCTCTGCATTAACACACACACACACACACACACTCCATCATATGTAACATGTCAGATCGAACACGTCCATGACAGAGGGATGTTGTGAAGCGGACTGGTGACAGATCTCCTCTCACTGGTGATGGCTGCTTGTAGATCTGTTATTATTCATGTCCGTCTTCATGTTGTGTGTGTAAACAGGCTCTTACCGGGTAGTTTGAGCGCACGGGACAGAGCTGCGGCCATTTCTCCTCCGACAGATCCGCGAGGCAGCGACGAGAAGCGGCTGCAGTGAGCTCGAGGCACCGATCGACCCCGGCAGGTTGGAGCTGCCCCGCTGCATCATGGGACGTGTAGTTTGTACGTCACCAGAATCTGTGGCAGCTGACGTATGTGTGCACATGCAAGGGGTTCGACTCCGGTTCAGCATCGCTGTCAATGTACCTGCAGAGTAAATGAACATAAGAAGATATAGACAATGTATAGAAAGAGAGATAGTTATAAATATATATAAAGAATGATTATTGCCAAGCAGGTTTACACATACAAAGAATTTTTTTTGCATAATATTAAGTATAATATATATATATATATCCACCGTGGGCCTTATGACTGCATACTACTGTGTAGTATGTTTTGAGTACTTAATATGTTGCATACTTATATGTTCTGTTTTTGTGTACTTATATGTGCTTTCTACTAATATGTTGACACCGTGGATCAGAGAGAAAAACTGCATCTCAATCCTGTCTGTACTGCACATGTGGCAGAATTGACCATAAAGTTGACTTTGACAAATAGCAAAAATAGCCAAAAAATGTAATAGGGAACAAACTTTAATATAAAAACACTTTAAGCACCAGGGGGAGGGTTTGTGTTATATGTTATAAGGAGAGAATGTGAATCTAAACAAAATGATTTTCTACACCTGTGAATTTATAGTCTTAGTTTTTTATTGTTTTGTATTTGACTTTTCAAATAAGGTTTCTTCTTGTCCAGAACCTTTCATTGTACTGACCCTGTGTTAACTGCATATGACAAATAACACTGGGAACTTGATTTAAACACAGTAAGATACATGTGAAAAGTATTTGTACACTGGGTGAGGAGTATAATCAGCTGTGTAACATGTTTAAAGCCACAGTGATACTCAGTCTATATTATTATCAGATAGTATTATTTGTTTTTATACAGAGAAGGGGTTCGGGGAAGGTCCTGGTCCCACGAGGCATCTCACAAAGTAGGTGAGTCACCTCAGCGGTCAGACCTTTACCCGCTCAAAAATTCATCTCGTAGTTTGAACGAGGACACAGGCGTCACCCCGCGTCGTTATTTTCCTTACTCATCAGTTTAAGGCATGATGAGGAGAGCGCGGGCACGAGCATAGAGCGGGAGCCCCGGTGTTCTGTGTCAGGGTGTCACAGTATGTGTGCACATGCAAGGGGTGTGACTCCGGTTTAGCATCTCAATGTACCTGCAGAGTAAATTAACATAAGAAGATATAGACAATGTATAGAAAGAGAGATAGTTGAAGCATTGAGCAAAATATAAACAGTATATATATATATATAAAGAACGATGGTTAAAGAATAGTGCAAACAAACAATATATATAAAGAATTATTATTGCAAAGCAGGTTTACACATACAAGGAATTTGCTATGGTGGTTTTTGCAAGTATAATATATATATCCACTGTGTACCTTATGACTGCATACTATGTTGTACTGTGTAATATGTTTTGAGTACTTAATGTGTTGCATACATATATGTTCTGTTTTTGTGTACTTATATGTTCTGTCTACTTATATGTTGACACCGGGGATCAGAGAGAAAAACTGCATTTCAATCCTGTCTGTACTGCACATGTGGCAGAACTGACAATAAAGTTGACTTTGACAAATATTAAAAATACCCAAAACAATTAAATAGGAAACAAACTTGAATATAAAAACATTTTAAGCACCAGGGGAGGGATTATGCAACAAGATGTCAGGAGAGATTTTCTGCACCTTATTCTTTAATTGTATTGTATTTGACTTTTCAAATTGAGTTTCTTCTTGTCCAACACCTTTCATTGTACTGACACTGTGTTAACTGCATATAACTTTTAAATACAGTAAGATACATGTGAAAAGTATTTGTACACTGGGTGAGGAGTATAATCAGCTGTGTGACATGTTTAGAGCCCCAGTGATACTCAGTCTATATTATTATCAGATAGCATTATTTGTTTTTATACAGAGAAGGGGTTCGGGGAAGGTCCTGGTCCCACGAGGCATCTCACAAAGTAGGTGAGTCACCTCAGCGGTCAGACCTTTACCCGCTCAAAAATTCATCTCGTAGTTTGAACGAGGACACAGGCGTCACCCCGCGTCGTTATTTTCCTTACTCATCAGTTTAAGGCATGATGAGGAGAGCGCGGGCACGAGCATAGAGCGGGAGCCCCGGTGTTCTGTGTCAGGGTGTCACAGTATGTGTGCACATGCAAGGGGTGTGACTCCGGTTTAGCATCTCAATGTACCTGCAGAGTAAATTAACATAAGAAGATATAGACAATGTATAGAAAGAGAGATAGTTGAAGCATTGAGCAAAATATAAACAGTATATATATATATATAAAGAACGATGGTTAAAGAATAGTGCAAACAAACAATATATATAAAGAATTATTATTGCAAAGCAGGTTTACACATACAAGGAATTTGCTGTGGTGTTTTTTTGCAAGTATAATATATATATCCACTGTGTACCTTATGACTGCATACTATGTTGTACTGTGTACTATGTTTTGAGTACTTAATATGTTGCATACATATATGTTCTGTTTTTGTGTACTTATATGTTCTGTCTACTTATATGTTTACACCGGGGATCAGAGAGAAAAACTGCATTTCAATCCTGTCTGTACTGCACATGTGGCAGAACTGACAATAAAGTTGACTTTGACAAATATTAAAAATACCCAAAACAATTAAATAGGAAACAAACTTTAATATAAAAACACTATAAGCACCAGGGGGAGGGATTGTGTTATATGTTATAAGGAGAGAATGTGAATCTAAAGAAAATGATTTTCTGCACCTTTGAATTTATACAGTCTTAGTTTTGTATTGTTTTGTATTTGACTTTTCAAATTGAGTTTCTTCTTGTCCAGAACCTTTCATTGTACTGACACTGTGTTAACTGCATATGACAAATAACACTGGGAACTTGTTTTAAACACAGTAAGATACGTGTAAAAAGTATTTGTACACTGGGTGAGGAGTATAATCAGCTGTGTGACATGTTTAAAGCCCCAGTGATACTCAGTCTATATTATTATCAGATAGCATTATTTGTTTTTATACAGAGAAGGGGTTCGGGGAAGGTCCTGGTCCCACGAGGCATCTCACAAAGTAGGTGAGTCACCTCAGCGGTCAGACCTTTACCCGCTCAAAAATTCATCTCGTAGTTTGAACGAGGACACAGGCGTCACCCCGCGTCGTTATTTTCCTTACTCATCAGTTTAAGGCATGATGAGGAGAAGGCGGGCACGAGCATAGAGCGGGAGCCCCGGTGTTCTGTGTCAGGGTGTCAGCATCCGATCGGGGACAACATGTCGGGGAGTGTGTAGAAACTCACCCGAGGGGGCGAGGTGGTTGTTTGTTACATAATCAGAGACGAGCATGTTCCAGATGATTCATAAAAAGGTTTTAAACACTTGTTTCTGATGTTTGTTGTCAAAATGTGGGCGTGTGGCGCAAGGGCTTGTGGGTAACGAGCATCCGGGTTCCCTCACAAACTCGACACCAATAATAGATTTATAAACCATGTGTGAGTGGCGGTGCGGTGATCACATCAATGTCACTTTGATCCGCGTTTCAATAAAACTCGTTTTAATCCGTATAATCCGTGACGATTAAACGAGATTATTTAAAACAACTCAGCGAAACACCAAATCCCGTCGGGCCGCAGTGCACCCTGGGTGAACTCGGCTTCCGTAGTCGTACATAAAGATTTGTCAAACGCGAGGCGGTGAGAGAAAATGGCAGACGTCTCCCTGGATGAGGTGATACGACGGCGCGGCATTAACACGAAGGCCCCAGCGAAACGGTACAAAGTCCACAACATGTGTCGGTTAATAATCGCGCAGAAGCGACGCAGTAACTTGCCGCATTTAAACAAACTGCGTAACGGAGCCCGAGCGCTGCTGCTAGCTAGTTGACCACCGTATGCTAACGTTAGCTGATGCTAGCTGTGTCGTTAAATGCTAAGCTAAGTAGCTGATATTATGTGTAGGCCTCCAAGTTGGAAGCTAATTTTAAAAATTTTGGAAATTCATCTATATCCCCGGCTTTTTTTTTTGAATAATGTAGGTTTAGTCTTCGAAGTAGCGCAGAGGTGGAAACGCAGTTACTGGTCTGCTCGTGTTTGTAGCTTTACTGGTCGTAAGCTAACCAGTAAGCTAATGATGTAGATGTTGCAGCCAAAACCCGTAGTTCAGTTTCGGGAAATGAATACGTTCAATTATAATGTTTGTGTGTTCAAGGACCAAGTTTAAAACATGTCTATATAGTCCTCATCATTATTGTTACAGCCAATACACTATATATCATGTATAATATATATGAGTAGCATTGTCTGGTAAATATCAAAGCCCCAGTATAACAAAGACATTCCCACTTTCTGGGTTAAAAGAGTTAATTCACGCATTAATAAATTAAGCTTTATTGTTCTTTGTGATGCTGCTAAAATATGAACTATTTGTAGTTCTTAAATCGTGCTAAGTAGAATCCATATACACAATCCTAATGTGGGTAATCGTAACAATTGCTTTTCTTTCCTCGTAGGCCCACGTTTGCATGGGGTGCAGGAGGCGCTGGCAAAAGTTTTGATGCCCGGCAAAAGATTGGAGTTGATGTCAGACAGCGGCTTGGAGGTGGAGGAGCAGCAGCAGGTAAAAGCTACAGATGTTTCATAGACAAATTAAAATGCCTTTATGCTCAACTGATCTTCAAGTGGGATGTGTTAAGTATTAAAAGACAAGTTTACTATCGAAACCCTTTCTCCCCTCAGGTTTTCAAGTGAAAGATGCCAGAGAAAAGCTGGTACAGAAAGATGCCCGCTTCAAAATCCGTGGCCGAGGAGGAGGAGGAGGCGGCGGCGGAGGAGGAGGCGGCGGCGGCGGCGGCGGTGGAGGAGGAGGAGGAGGAGGAGGCGGAGTGCAGGACGCACGTCAAATGATCAACTCACGCAAACAAGGGCAGTTTACGGTTCCTGCACAGGCCATGCCAAAGACAGGAGCAACACACCAGCTACACAGCCAGACACTTGTGCAGCAGATACAGATGCACCCCAACAACAATCCGGGTGGAATGAACTCACGGCAGTTTGGTCCTAATGTACAAGTGCTGAGGGGCAGTGCACCCCCACAGCTGAGCACTAATAAGAGAATGATGGATGCTCGTGATAGGCTGAGCCTCAAGAGGAGTATTGGCGGATCTATGGCAGCTGCCATCCCGCCCCTAAAGATAACAAAGACCATCCAGGTTGGTTTGAAATAAGCAGCTGTGTTTGTGTAGAATCAGCAACACGCCCTTCTTGAAAGTGTGTCTATTGAATTGTTTAAACATATTGTCATGCTCACTAATACATGATGCTTCCTTTTACAGCAACGGCCGTTAGGGATGTCAAGTGGCATACGTCCAGGCACACAGGTAGAGCTCTTTTTCCTGTAATGTTAAAACATGACAGATTGAGTTGTGTTTTCAAGAATTTTAATCTGAAAGATGTTATTTTTCCTTTAATGGCTAACTCTGTAAAACATGGTTCTGACAATATCCTTTCAAATCCCACAGCCTGTTTCAAATGACCTGAATTCCAACTCCAGTAAACAAATGAAGCTTACTTCTGCAAACATGCTACAATCCCGGGTAAGAGCGAGGACTCAGCACAAACTTAGTAGTATTATAAAGTATTATATCAATTATTACATCCTAGCAATTTAATAAAACTCTTCCTTTCCACTCCTCTATTTCATATAGTCTGGATCAGTTGGCTCCCTATTCTCCATGTCATCACCAATCACCAAGGTGGTTCAAAATGACTCCTATACAGCCCCACGCCCTCCGGTCCCTGTGACTCCCACCCGGTCCAACAGCAGCATCACTCCCACCCGATCCTCCGCTGCAGCCTTACAGCCAATCTCCAGGAGCCTGCAGCAAAGCCCAGCAGAAGCCAGCACAACTGCCCCTGCTCCCCCTCAGGTAAACATCTCTTACTTGCAGCTGTAGGTCAGAATGCACTCCTCTCCTTCCTTTGTAGCATGTAACCTTTTGTATTTATTCAGAGTAATTTACATGGATGCAACACATTCTATTGAAAGAAGCCACCCAAGATAAGCTTGATTGATTGAGCCCATCAGATGTTCCGATACCAATTTAACAACTTATAATGTATATTTAAACTGCTGTGTGCTACTAACTCTGTATGCAAATGATGATTCCTGTCATTGTTTTAGGCCTCGGCTCAGGTTGAATCCTTTGTTAAACAAAAGCATACAGAGAATACTCAAATGCTTTATGATAACATTAGTGCCACCCCTCCAATCTGAAGTCTTATACGATACACGTTTTACTCATGGGACTTTCTAGCAAATCTCTTCTTCGCCCTCTATAAACAGAACTCACTCAGAGTTCAATTTAACCAAATGAAAAGGTGTTTGTTTGAAAACACTTTGACACATTTTTAAATTAGTCATTTCCAATACAGATGCTTTATCATGTGCTGTTGTCATATTTCTTTCCAGCCCACTTTCAGTCCTTTGGAGGGGACAAAAATAACGGTGAACAATCTGCATCCCCGGGTCACTGAGGAAGACATAGTTGTGAGTGAATCAAACTGTTTGACTACAAACTTTTATATTTGATATTCATTTGTGTGCTGAGTGCTGTTGTACCACCATGACTCATTCAATGTGTGCTTATGCTATTCGTCCACAGGAACTGTTCTGTGTGTGTGGTGCCTTGAAGCGAGCACGGCTGGTGAAGGTGGGTGTGGCTGAAGTGGTGTTTGTCCGCAAAGAGGACGCTGTCAGCGCTTACAGGAAGTACAACAACCGCTGCCTGGACGGTGAGTGCCAGTAGCAAGGACACACGCATCATAGGGGTGTCTAGGTTTTGGGAACTGTCTTGTTGTGCATACATGACTTGAGTAGATATGACAAGTTTAATGGTTGAGGACAATTTTGTATATATTTAATCAAACTAAGTGGTTTTGTTGAACTGAAGGATGATAGCCTGCTTGGTTATACTCTGCATTAGAGGGACTACGACTCTCCAGAGTGATGAAGTTACTGTGTTTCTGTGTATAATAACTTTTCTCCTTATTCATCTCCAGGCCAACCCATGAAGTGTAACCTTCATATTCAGGGAAATGTCATCACGTCTGATCAGCCCATTCTATTGTAAGTGAACCTGCAGGGCTCCGTTCCTTCATTCCAAATTAATCTGGTGTAACTATGTTTGCATGCAAATACAAAATTTAGCATATTTTGCCTTTAAGTATAAACATCCCTCATATGACTCAAATTAAATATTCATGTTATCAACTTCATATAATCTAGCAGTGACTATTTAGGCATGATTTGTTCATTCTTACTTGAACAGTGACACAGAAAACACATTTTGGAATTGGGTTATTCTGTCTAAGATATAGTTGGTTTTTTTTAATGCTTTCAGTGGTTTCAGGATGGACAATCAAGTCGTGAGGCTTAGCTTCCTAACAGGTTCTATTTAAACCTTTACAGAACCCATACAAAACTGAGTACATGTACAAATAAGGATATTCTTCACAGGACCACAGCCTCTGTTCGTACGTGTGACGATTCTATTGGCACCAAATCAAACACATTTAATCACATTCAGGTGATGCATTTCATGCAAAACCTATACAGACACTGAACTACTGATTTCTATACTTACAAGTGAAACTCTACCCAATACTACCTAAAGAACGAAAGACAGAAAAAGGTCTTACAAGCTTTACTTTGAAATATTAATTGCAGTGACTGTTGCCAAAGTCGAGGCTTACATCCTCCACTAGAGTCTTGTAATTGTAATATGACAACTACCATTTTTCTGGAAAATTAGTGGAGTTTTGACACTGTTCTCTCCCCGGCTCCTGCAGGAGGCTCAGTGACACCCCAGGCAGCAGCACAAAGAAAGACGGTCTCCCTCCCTCCTTGTCTCGTCCCGCTGGTCAGCGCGCCTCCTCTCATCCCACTCCAGAGGTCGACCCACAGACCATCCTAAAAGCTCTGTTCAAGTCCACTGCACAGTCCAGCACCACCGCTGAGCCCCCCAACTCACAGGCCACCGCCTTTCGCATCAAGATATAGCTCCTGTTTAGTGAATATTGCTGCATTCTCAGTGTTTAGAAAGGAACTGTGGTTCTCACCTTGACCGCAGCCATCATTCTCATAGCAAAAAGATTTTTACACATTTGATATACATGGAAACTCCGGAACCTGGAATTCATGGATGTCGACTTCCTGTTTTTTGTTTTGTGGTTTCCAAACTTCACCCGTTTGTTTCTTAGATGGACCAGTGGAAAGAAACGTGATGTGGTTTGTTTTAATCCAATGAGGTGGTGGATGCCAAATTACACTGTGTTTAGGGTTGCTGTTTTTTTTTTTGACAATTCAATGTCACCTAATCTAAATATGTTGAGTTTTTTAATTATCCAGTTTGACTCTAATTAAACCAAACCAATAACGAAGAAAAGGGTGGTACATGGGTCGTATGTTCAATTATATTGTCTGCATGTATTTCAAAGTGTGTGTGTGTGTGGGAAGAAACGGACCATCGACAAATCCTAATTTAAACCACAGACGATGTCTTACCATCCAAAATGTTCAAGAGTTGCTTGTGGTAGAAAATCATGAAGGACCGGAACTACGATCCCATCATTTCAGTGAACCCATCTCATTTTTGTGGTATCGAGATTCTTGTGTGTTCTGTCGATAGTTTTACTCGGCTGTCTCGTGTTCCAATCGGCATATGTTTAGTTATTTCTTGTATGCGTTACACTTGATTTATCTTCAAGGACTGTAAATTACTTTCAGACGCTTGTCAGTCAGTCGAGAGGAGCCTAGAGAGTGAAACGTGAAATGTCACCATTAAATATTTAGCTTTGTAGCTGTTGTCTGAGACTCTTCTTTCCTGTTTTTAATATGATCATTGAATAAGTGTCATAGTGAAAATAACATCAAATATAGAGTGGAGAACTGATGTAAATCGAATATTCATAATTTTATTGTAATTAATTGTGGACTTTACCCATTGTGTTTATATAAATACATATTTGTGTAGCAATCCTACAAGGTGCTTCACGAGGAAAAATAATATAAATATTTATGGATATAAGTCATAAAAAACTACAATATAAATATGGATATAGTGTGGATATGATTAAAGAATATTTATAACAAATGTATACATACTAAATACGATGCAAACATTTACACATTTAAATCCGTTTGTATTTGTATTATATTTCTTTGCATATATGTAAATATACAGATATGATTTATTTAATTACAGGAAAAGTTATTGTATAAAATGTATATCAGAATGAAAACATAATATAACTATAGTAACGAATACAAATATAAAACACAGACGCTCAAATATTTTTCTTTTACGTTTTGTTTGTACTTCCGGTGTGAGAGGTCACAACAAAATGGCGGCGTCCAAGAGGAAACATGCTAGTGGGCAGCCTTGTATCATTCCTGGAGGATTCGCAGGTACTTTGTGATAAAATGAAGAATCTTTAAACATGTGTTTACACCAGGACCGAACTTATTCCTTGTGATTTGACTGTGATGGAGGTTATTGATCTGTAGCTGTTGTTTAGGACGGACAACAGGGGTTCGCCTGATGTTCACAGATGTTTAACTGCACCGAGAGACGTGTCGCTTTCTTCAGCTTTTCTCTTCCTCTCTCCTCTTCCTCACAGTCTTGTCCCTGAAGTTCAGCTCTGACTCCGCAGCTCAACACACAGTTTATGTGAAAGAGCACAAAGTTCGAGCAGAGAAGAATTCACACAGACCTCTGGACCGGACGTTGTTTGTCCTCAACATCCCCCCGTACTGCTCCGAGGTAAAGTGTGTGTCTCTGGGATCCTCCTCTGAATAAGTTCAGACTTATCATTGTGACAAATCAAATAAACAAATTACAGAGTAGAGCACAGAAATATAGATCAAATCAAATAAACGTTACTGTCCCCATGGGGAGATTGTTGCAGAACAGAATATTGTGCATCAAACAACAAAAACCCAGAACACGGGGACATATCGTGAGAGACCCAGAATAATAAAGCAGAATAAAAGTTAGTTGAATATTGAACCTGCCCTAAAAACATAAAACACCAAAAGAATTTAAAGCTTTAAAGATGAAAAACAAAAACTGGCATTAAATCCTGAAAACCAAAGTGTAAAGGTTTTTTAGATACACGGCCGAATCTCCATGTTTCCTTGTTGAGTCGTGTGATGGACGTTGGTCTTATCTTAGCACAAATCGTTCCTAATACCAGATTACATTTTTCCTGCTGTTTGTGTTCCAGGCCGTTGTCACCGAGTTATTCTCCCAGTTCGGCCCTGTTCAGTCGGTGGAGCTCCGAGACCATCCAGGCTCCTTCCAGGACTCCGGACCCAAACTGAGCAAGCTCTTCAGACCAGCCGAGAAGAAGGTTGGTGCTTGGTTCCTCCTGCTGTTTGCAAAAAACATTCACACTACGAGTGTTTTACCTCGTGTGTCTCTCTCCACCTCTTCCAGGGTTTCAAAGTTGGATATATCGTGTTCCAAAAGTCCTCCAGTGTAAATTCAGCTAAATCCCACCCAGATGATGAGCCCCTGGTGGTCTGCACCGAGGAGCGTCCCGTGAAGACCGGAGTACAGAGTGAGTCGTGCACTTGTTTCTTTCATTAATGCGACATTTAATATTATTTTATCTTTTAATTTAATACTGGGGTGGTAATGTTTTGTTAATCTTAGTCTTTAAAATGTGAACCAAGTATTAGACCAGATCTCAAGAATCATTGAGGACCCATGAGGGTTCAAACCTTTTCTTGTCGCTGACCACTTGTGATCCGATCACTTAGCACAGATGTTGGTACCAGGTCTGATCAGGATCTTAAGAGTTTCATCCTTATGACACATCTGTGGTGTATTTCTCTCACCAGAATGGATTCACCAGTACACGGAGTCTTTCATTCAGCCGGACAAACTACAGCAAAAAGTCGACTCGTTCATGGAGGGCTACGACAAGCGGAAAAGAGAGGTGAGAATTCTGCAGCATCACACCACCCCCCCCTGCCTCCATCCAGAACATGTGACTCAACCTGGGTTTTGTTTTTGTCACAGATAGAGGAGCAGCAGAGGAAGGAGGCTGAGCAGGAGCAAGAGGACGAAGAGGGCTGGGTGAAAGTCACCAAAGGTCACAAGGGCGCCAAGGCCCGTCCCCACAGCGAGGCGGCCAACAAGAGGACTCTACAGAAAGAGATAAGGAAGAAGAAGAGGAAGGAGCTCATGAACTTCTACTCCTGGCAGCAGAGGAACACACAAAAAGAACGTAAGTTGGTTATATTTAAACGGCACTACTGAGCCATTGTAAACATATTTAGTAGAATTTGTCTTTAGTTTATTCTTTCCTCTGGAGGCTAGAATTTGTCTGTAGGAGATAAAATAATCACGCTTTGTAAAATCTGAACGTCCATGATACAATCTTTTGTGTTTGTTTTTCAGATATTGCTGAACTAAGGAAAAAGTTCGAGGAGGATAAACAGAAAATTGCTCTGCTGAGAGCACAGAGGAAGTTCAGACCTTACTGAGTAGACTACCAAGATTCCTATTCGCTCATTTCACTGCTTCACTTCAATGTAAAATCTTTATTATAAAGGAATGTGTTAATAAACTGTTATTCTGATTCACTATTTCTCATGATTACTGAATGACTTGCACCTCAGAGGAGATGAAATACGTTTGGGGGAAAGTGGATTTCCAGAAAGTGTTTGAAAGGTGTCATCCAGGAGGAGACAAACAAGATCAAGTAGTTAAAAAGAAATCACCAAGTTAGTTTGGGAACTATTCCAAACCCAATAACTTGCACCCTCTTATTTAAACACTTTTTACCATCACACCAGTGTCTTAAGTATCCAAACCTGAGGTCAAAATAAATTAGAAAGCACATTAGAGAAGGTCAAATGATTTACTGGCACGGTTCACTGTCAACTTGTGCTTGAGAAGGTTTCTGTATATTTGTCTTCCGACACTTGGTGACGCTCAACCACACAGTGAAGAGCAGGATCAGCAGCAGGGCCGCACCCACACCAGAGAGGATGTACACCATCACATGGAACACTGTGGAAGAGGGAAGAAACTTTCATGTTAGGTTTTCAATGCCGGTTGCCTGTTAGCAGGAGTACGTAAAAACCTAACAAATTATCTTGAAACTTGGCCGAAATGTGGGGTACGGGGCCGAGGATGAAGCGGTTAACTTTTGGGGTGGATTCGATTGAGGGGGATTTTCATTAGGAGTGAAGTTCTAGTTGGTTTTGTGCTGAACAGGACTTACCTGTGTTCTGCTTCACACACGGACTGTCTTCCACTTCAGTGTTGTTCTGTCCCAGCATTAGTGGCCCTAAAGACACCAACTGGAGCTGGTCAGACGTGTCTCTTCTCCGTCTCTCACCCTCAGATGCTAGGAGAGGAGAGGGGGAGATATAAACAACCACACAGACACAAACATGTGATGCACAAGGTGATGATGTACTCACAAATGATGGCACAACTCTGTGCACAGTCAACATCGTCTGTGCAGATCTCCACCCAACAATAGAAGTACATCTACGTGAGAGATTACACAGTCAACAAGTCACCATAGAAGCGGTGTTGCTGGGTTTAGTTAGTTAAGATAATAAACTCCTGAAACCTTACCTCCTCCTCACTGGGATGTCCCGTATGAGGGTCCAAGAAGGCAAAGGTCTTGACATCAAACCTCCTCACTTGGGAGTGGGAGGTCGTCCTCCCCCGTTTGTCCACAGGGACAGAGCTTCTCATGTTATCCAAAGGATTCGGGCATCTAGGAGATAATTCAGCTGTCAGCTGCACAGTAATCCATGCAAATACTTACCTTCGCCAGGGACCTGATGTTTCCATGTTTGTGCAAAAATTATAAAAACGAATTATCACTACTTAATAATTGGATCTTGATGAATCAGACGTGTTTAGAGAACTGATATTTATGAGTGTGTGCAATTTGGCACAGATTTAAGTAGAAATCTGGACTGTGGTTTAATGAGGGGACTTTCTAGTTTGTTTTTATGTTACCACTGTAATTTCCTTCGTCTTACCCGTCATACAGGAGCATCCACACAGAGTGTCTGGACACAGGGTGGGCAAAGCAATCCTGCACCCGTAGGGAGAGAGTCGGGTCTGGGGAGGGTTGGGCGATGGACACTTCCACATAAGCAGCTTTACGCAGCGGCAAACTCAGAGGAAGCTGCTCCTCGGGAAAGAAGGATGTGAAAGATGCATCTAGAACAAGAATCCCAAATAGAATCACTCAGGGTTTGTTCGAAGGACCAAACAAGCACACTGCTCTTCATTGTATTACCTGTGGCTATTCTCATCTGCACTCTGATGGTTCCCAGTGCAACCACAGACGGGGGGTTCGTCATTGCGTACAAGGACCTCACGTCTGCTGCAGGCGTCAGATCTGATCTCGCGTACTCACACCGTACCTGGAGACTAAATCCCCACACTTACCAGTACATCACTACAATATAATGTTTTCATAACCAGTAAGTCAACGATGTGCAGCAGAGGTCAAACCTGACCTGAACGGAGAATGTGTGGATGTTCTGTCCGTGTGCAGCTCCTCCACCTCCACATCATAGATCACAACATCTCCTTCCACCTAAAAGTCAGGGAGAGAAAGAAGGAAGTGGATTCAAGCAACTTTTCACTGATATTAAAGAAATTCTTGAGGCGTAAAATGATTAATGCTGTTTTAATCCTGTGACTGTATGAAGATGATATTGACCCTTGCTGTGATTTAATTTGATTCCAGATTTACTTTTGTACAATAAGTGATATTTTATGGAAGTGCTAGATATCAGATTCTTGAGCAGCAGCATCACCTTCTTCTTTGCACCACAGTCTGTGACTCCGATCTTGAAGACGGCCGTGTCTGCGGTGGCGACCACAGGGAAACACTGCGGCTGATCTTTGACTATGAGGCTGCTGGGAGTGACGGGCGGGTCCGTGTCTGTGGCCTTCACCGAGAACACGAAGTGTCCGTCCAGAGAGCAGGCTGGAGGGTCCGTGAGCAGACGGGAAGATTCAGGATTTATATTAAACATTTAAAAAAAGGAGGAAGTTGTCCAATATGGCTTCAATCTCACCGTTGAGTCTATAGAAGCAGGTGGAATCATCAGCATCATAGCAGCAGCCCAGTTTGTAGCAGGCGTCACTGGAAATGATTTGATGGCCACAGTCCACTCGCAGAGCTCTGTCTGTGCCACACTTTCCAGGCAACACTAGAGAAGAGCAGCGCGTTTAGGCTCCTGAACTGGTGCAGTGAAAAGTCTGTATTGTACATCACAGCTAATGTCACTTCTGTGCCATTGACTTTTAACTGCTCCATCAGCCGTCTCCACTCACATGTCGGCTTCAGCGGAGTCCGCTCGCCCTGTCTCCTTATCAGAGGACAGCTGATATTCACCCTGAACCACTGATCTTCTCCCTTCAGCTGCACATGCAGAGGTATGACCACTCGGGTGCTCTGAGGGTCAAAGGTCATCACAACATGGACGTTAGGAAGGCTGCCATTATTGGATTTACACGCACACACACACACACACACACACACACACACACACACACACACACACACACACACACACACACACACACACACACACACACACACACACACACACACACACACACACACACACACACACACACACAATTTACATGTCTGCAACATTTCCGACATTTCCTGCAGTGCAAATAGATCCATGTGTCATTCATTTATTATGAGCCACAATTAGAAATGAAAAAAACTCTTCATTTGGGAGGCAAGTAGGTAAATACTTTTTTTCAATATATGTGTTATACTTTATTTCCCTGAGGATCCTGCCAATCAAATTCTCACACTGAATGATTTAGTGTTTTTACCTCAATCTGAACGTAGCAGCTGTCATATCTGCTGAAGAAGGAGATGCTCTGGTTTTTCTCTCTGCTCGACATCACTCCACACGAGTCCTCAGACTGAGGCACTGGGACTGTGGCCCCGGACACATCTGACAAAACACATTCACACAAATACCATTTTTAGAATGAAACAAGGGGGGGGGGGTTTCAGATAAGAGAAGATAAGGAAGGACACTTTTTGTCCCACAGTGAGGAAATGTGCTGTGTTGCAGTAGCAATAAGGACAGTTAATAGAATATAATCGTAACAATAACCAAACCGTTGCAAGGTACTTTACAAGTTAAAAATGAATAATTGAAGGCAAACAATGGGCAATTTAAAATCAAGACACACATATGAATCCTGACTTTGAGCAGAGTGCACACAGTGTATTGACTTGAATCTTACCTCTCACATGTATATTGTTTCTGACCAGCGGAGCAAACACAGCTTTGATTCTCCAGACAGAGCAGGTGACTCTGGGCAGGACGAGCAGTTTCCTCTGCTCGGGGGTTTTCTCCACCTGGACGCCGGACAGGCAGCAGCAGCGCTGAGCCACGAGCGCAACACAGAAAGAAATCCAACAAAGTTTAGCACGATCATAACTCATCTTGTTATCGCTGGGATGTTTTCACTGATACGTTTCCTGGCTCCAGAGACTCTTTTCTTTGTGGGTCACGTGACACCTGTTAATTAGTGTTGATTGGTTTGAAGCTTGTCATCCTGCAGAGCATCAGCACAGCTTGGAGGTATGTGTTCACTGGGATGGAACAAAGTGGATATACTGTCACACACTTTCTCTTTCTTAGAGGAGTGAGACAGAAAACAAAGGGAATTAATGACATAACACAGGTCAAGGTTTAAATCCTGGCCCGCATCGTGCTGAGCGCCTGTTTGGCCTGATGTCTCCTCAGGGAGCCGCTGAATGAAATCGTTGCGTAACTCAAAGGCCTTTCCAACCTCAGCCCTCCACCCCGTCTGCCTATGGCGACGCTTGTACCCATCCACTTATTATACAAGCACATCCTAAACCTCTATTCACTGCTGCATCCCGTCAGCATGTGCTTCAGCCTCTGTTGAGGCTCTTTCAGCTGCGATGAATTCCAAATTATAAGGTGAATGTAGAACTGTTGATCTTGTACATGTGGACATGCTTTCATCATGTCATCTGAATTAGGGATGAGGTGTTTTCAGTGATAATTCACTGGTTCATGATATTTTTGACACTGGATTCGCTAACGTGAGGTAAAACAAGTTTATTTGTAGCACGTTTGAACAACAAGGCAAAACAAAGTGCTTTAACCCTTGATCTGTTCTTCAGGTGGTAATAAGCTGACTTTGTAATTGTGTTGATGAGGCCGTTAACGTTAAGGTCGAGTGTCTGACTCCAACAAGATTTGTGGCTCAGTTTGTGGTTTAACATTAACTTCACAGACTCTTAATCATTCTGTCCTGTCTCCAGAAACAGTCACATCACTTTTATCTTTGTTTTAACCAAAGAAGATTCTGACTGATCCAATCACTGATTTGTTCAATGCACTCAGTCAATGCCTGTATGAGATAATAGTCCCCTGGGGGGTTGGTTATGTACGGTCACATCCATGAAAGGCTAGAATAGCTGTCACTCTCTATGTTACATGTAGGTGTTCACGTCCTATTGGACAGTTAAGCCTAAAGTATTGATTCCTAAATCACATTGTGTCCTTACGTCAGGTCACTGGTGAAATACACAAAAGAGTAGAAGTTGGTGTCTCTCTGTCTGGAGCATCTGAGTGAGATATGAACGTCCCTGAGCGTATAGACGCTACAATGTCCTGTTGGTCCTTTATCTAGAACCTGACCTTGGTCCTGCTTAGAGAGAGGAGGGAGGACCTGTGGAATGAGACAGGCACAATTCTCCTGTACAGATATACTGTAATATACAATATACATAATATATAGTGGAATATACAGTAATGTGTGAGGATAGTCAACAATTCCGACGGACACAGAGAGGATGGAACTCACAGGCTGAAGTTATAATTATTGTTGTTATTATCATTATCATTATTGTGATACCTGGTATTGTTACTATTATTATTGATGTTATTTTCCCCTAATTGTTTTTAAAAATTATTATTATCAATATTATTATTGTTGTTATTGGGCGTGTCTGAGCCGGATACGTGACGTCACTGTGCTATGATGACAGTCACGAGGTGGTCAGGCGGCGTGGTGACGTAACGCCTGTGACGCGGCGGGGCACCCCCCCGCGGCGCGGACGCACAGACGGAAGCAGCCGGACAGCAGAGAGCAGGACGCGGCTCACCGACACACAAACATGGCGCTGAACCGCAACCACTCGCAGAACGGAGGCGTGTTGATCAACAACGGAGAAAGGTGTGTGTTCGTGTTGATTGTGTGTGTGTGTTTGTGTGAGTCTGTGTGTTTCCCACCCGGTCGCACAGAGACAGTGTTGTGTGTCTGCGTGACGTGTTTACTTCTCCAGTGCGTCGTCAACTCGGTGCTAGCCTCCTGCTAGCTGGCCTGGTTAGCATTAGCATAGCTAGCCCAGCTGTGTTAACGGAATCTAGAGGCGGAATAGATGTTGTGTTCACCGTTTGTGTTGCGGTTTGTTCGTGTTTTTATTGTTAACATAGACTTTAGACTGGGTGACGTCCTGACAGCTGCTTTGCGTAACAAGGGTAACTTTAGCGTTAGCACACTATCAAAACAGGAAGCAGGATGTTGACATCACGTTAAAAACATTGAGTAACGTGGGTTTGCTTCCGCTTGTGAGAGGCGGTTGTGTTTTATTAAATATAATGTGCAACTCTATGATGATCTGTGGTGTTTCCTCCATGTCCAGTGGCTGTAACAGTTGTTTCTCTCCTCAGTGTTTTAAGGGAGTGTAAGAACGTGGAGCTGTCGTTCAGTGATGTCACGGGAAAGACCGACCTGCTGAAGGGGACTAAGAAGGGCACAGTGTTCCTCACCCCATACAGGGTACTGTCAATACTGTCAATACAAGTACAAGTACAACAAATACTCCTCCTGGCCTCCTGTTTGGAAAGTGTTCATGTTCTCATGGGTCCTCGTGTGTCTCTCCCCACATTTCTCTTCCCTCTCGATCGCCGGCGTAGTTGCTGTTTGTGTCCAGTAACACCAAGGACTGCCTGGGGTCGGCCATGTTCCCCTATTATATGATGAAGGGCTGCAGTATCGAGCAGCCGGTGTTTGCAGCCAACTACATTAAAGGGACAGTTACAGCTGAACCAGGCGGTAGGTGGCCTTTTTGTTTTTACTTTTTAGTTTCTCTCGTTGTGTCCGGACCTTCTCCCGACTTTCAGGAGACTGTCAGGCGTATTCACAAGAAACAATAACATGTCCAGAGCCTGGGGAGTGCATGTGGGAGGCAGGGCTGAATATACAAGTTCTGTGTTTTTGTTTACAACACATCAACACTGACATTTGGCCCTTCTCACCAAAACCTCTTCAATCTCTGTCTTCTGTGTGTACGGCTCCTCTTTTTCATCTTGAGATATTTGTATTCTTCCAGTTTTGCATCCGTCACATTGTTATCAACACGCCCACTTGTCACTGTGGATTCTTTAGACAAGTCCCTGCTGTATTCTCACAAAGGCTCGAAGACTTTTTACTCTGGGGGTTGGAAGTTTGAGGAATCCGCAGTAAAACACGTGTAGCTTTCTGTATTTGTTTTAATTCGCCTCTGTCATCAGGTGGCTGGGAGGGCCAGGCTCATTTCAAGATGTCATTCACCAGTGGAGGAGCCATCGATCTGGGGCAGCATCTGTTCAAACTGGCCACAAATGGTATGAATGCTAGTTCACTTCATCGCTGCATCTAGAATTTTACAATCCTGAATATTCATTTGAAGAGGGGAAGAAAAAAGGCGAGGAAAAACTCAAAGTGTGAATGAAAACATGAGACACTGTCTTCTCCTGCAGCTTCTCGTGCTGGTCCTGCCCAGAATGGTGCTGCCTCTTACGGCTACCCGTCACCAGGGACGATGAATGGCTACGGCCCAGCCCCACCTGCTCCTCATGGCTACCCGTACCCACCCCCTCCCCAGCAGAACGGATTCTACCAGGCGCCTCCCGCTGCTCCTGACAACATGGGCTACACCTATCCAACAGCTGCTGCAGGTACAGAACTCAGTACTTTGTCATATTTGAACGCTAGAGTCTGCTGCAGGTACCAAGGACAAATAAATTGTCTTAGGTTGGTTAAATGTATCTTTCTAAAATAATCTTGAGCTTTATGCTATGGATTCTTTGCACTTTCATGCTCAATAAAAATGTGGAAAAAAGGTCCACTGGAAGGTGTGTACAGGCTTTCACAGGTTATAGCTTTTAGGTTGTGCTTCCCTGCATGTGGATGAATATTCAAGTGTGGTTTGGGCGGCGATTTTCTGTCTGAGCCCGAACGAGCCCAAGAGCAAATTAGCGCAGCCTGACCTGAACCTGACAGGCATCCTGGTTTTTGTGTCCGAACCTGACCCCAGTCATTTCCAATTAGAACGTATTGGTTCCCGACAGGTCCCGTTGGGCTCGGGTCAGGTATCCACGTGTAAGCATTACACACGTTTGTTTTTGTATACGCAGATTTTGCGTTAAAAATACTTGAGGCACAGATGATGCTGCAGTTCCTTTGTCTCCCTGTCATGCCTGTGGTTTTTTTTGGTCCATGTAACAAGTTGCTGACAGATTGTAACCTCTGCTGACCTTGGAAATCCACCTCACTCGCCTTATCTCATCTGTGTTCCAGGAATGTACCCATCTGGATTTGACTACATGGCCCCACCTCCCCCTTACCCTGGGCCACCCCAAAATTGGACTGCACCCCCTCAGAATTGGACAGCAGCACCACAAGCAGCTCCAGGTCTGTTTCTCTCTCCCCCCCCTCTCTCTCTCTGCATGTCTGTGTCACTGCACCCGTCACATCTGATCCGTCTGCCTCAAAGTGAATCACTTTAAAGCATACCACCAAAAAAGTGGTGCTGATGTCTCATTTGCTCCACATCAAAATTACAAATCCACCCTCTTCTCCTCCCTCACGTACTCTTTTCTCTTTTTTGCACGTTGTGGATTTCAGTGAAAAGTCTCACTCTGCACAAGTTGTGAGTCGGTTTACTACTGAAATGTCAGTTTGGCTGATCTTTTTTTTTAAGACAGAGTTTGAGTCGGACGTTTGCCTCCGTGCGTTATTGGGACGTGCTGCTGGATTTTGTCTGGAGCATTTCTGGAGCTGTCAGTTGTTGTGCTTCACTCGACTAATACTGTGCTCCTCCTCGCATCAGTTCTCCGCACAGTGTTGGGAGCTGCAGCGTCTGTTACTAAATATGTTCGGCAGTCATCCCGGTCTGTCTTTATCAACCCCGTCTCTGTCCCGTCTCACTTTACGCACAGGTAACTCCAAGGCGGCTGAGGCAGCAGGCAGCGCGTATTACAACCCCAGTAATCCACACAATGTCTACATGCCCATGGTCAGTTGCTTTGCTTGTCTTCTCTTCACTTGCAGTTGTGTGGCCGTGAGAAGGTAATTATACAATGTTTTGTTCTTTATTCCCACACAGGAGCGGCCTCCACCTTATGCACCTTATCCAGACTCTCCCAAGAAGAAAGACAACTGAGGCTCAGGCAGCATCACGTCGATGACACTCTTCTCTCTTCCTCTGTATCTCATATATATATCCTTAAGTCAGGAGTGGGGTTGATGGACACTCACTCGAGTAGAATGCAGAAAAGAAGATGCAAGTAATAGAGTGCTTAAAAGATGTCAGTGATAATTCCCCAGTGAGTGAGTGAATGATATTTTGGATACTGGAATAGCTTACATAACAATCACATCTTAGAAATGCTGTTTATTCCTTATACTTAAGTTCAAGCGATTATCATGAAATGATTGGCAACTTAAATCTCTGGCTTTGCGGAGCCTCGTTATTATTAACATTTCCAGTGATGAGATTAAATTTTTATTTCTGTCTTGGTCACGTGGGCGAGGGCAGAAAAACTGTCCTGGTTATTGGCAGAAAGGAGGAGTTAGTGGGGGAATGTATTTTCTAAAGGCAGATTTATTACCAAAACATTTTGTAGCAATTTCCTGATTGCAGAGTCTATAGATATTAACCTTATCAACTTCTATAAGTATTTTTGCAGTATCGTTGCAAGTACCGTGTGTTCCTTCCTATACAGATTTGCATTGAGTATTTGTTATCGATATAAGAACCAGAAAAGGGTTGAATAGTGTTCAGTGATACATTATCTGCCTGATTAACATTTCCTTCATATACGACTAATGTGCTCGTGTTCAGTCGAAGTGATTCCAGTTATTTTAAGATTCATATCTCACAGTCCCCTGCGTAGTTAGAGAGGATCAGAAGGAGAAGTGTACGCTTTGAAGAAACGGGATCAGATAGATTTCTTACATAACAACTCTTTGTATGTGCAATATTTTAACCACACATAATAAGGTCACAGGTGGATAAGCTGGGTTTACCTGCTTGACCCCTTCGACATCTGTTGTATTCATGTATGCGAGGCTGAAACCAGAACCCCGCTGTTGGGAGTCATTACACAAGTGTGGGGTTACGGGGCCTCGTGGATTATATGAAGGGCCCAGAGTGTTTCACCTGCTATTGAAACTTGTGAACGCCAACCATTTATTCCTAATTAAACTGGGGCGAGGCCCCAACAAGCTGTGTAATTACATCCCCAGTTAACACCTGTTTGAAGGACTATTTGCACACAGTAGTAGCGGAGGGAGGTTCGATTTGCATTTTGAGTTTTAGTTTGCTTGAATTTCTGTATATTAATATCTCTTTTCAATTCCTTGTACCTTTTTGCTGAATTTTGTCTGTCAGTTAAAATCTAATAAATGTCATTTATTAAATTTCACATTTTGTTTTTTGTTTTTGTCATTAAGCTTTGTGTTTTAAACATTTTAAAGTTTAATTCTGTTTTAAATATGTAATATCTAAGATTCAGAGTCACCATTAAGACACATTTCTTTATCTTTAGTTTGCAAATTTTAAATTATGCTCACGTTTTAATGTTAAAACTGTTATTTACGAAAACATTACTCAAATTTGCAGCCCTCTGCTTGCTTCCTTAATTTATTGTCAGTCATTTTCCAAATTAAATCATTCCAGCTGACTTGTACAATTATAAATATGTATATTTTTGGTGTATGTCTGTTCTTCAGAGGTCCGTTCTTCTATTTTAAATACATGTCACCCAGCAACAAACAACTAGGCAACAGACTCTGTCCCTGGCAAAACAAGAAATAAGACAAATATCCACTCTAACTGAATAACATCTTTATTATGTTATGAAACTACCAAACCTGAACATTATATTCACTCTTATCACATTAAAATCACAATGTACAGATGTATCACGTAACACAGTCTCAAGAGTCTGAATAAATAAAGGTGTTACACAAAATAGTCACTACACACAAATTCTTTCTCGACCAACACATAACCACAAAGTCTGTAACGACACTATCGGCTAACTAGTTAATTTCCCCTCGCATCTTTCCACACAACAATTCATAAAGACTAGTTCTACGTCATGGCTCAGTTCCTGTTTCTTCCAGTTCCTCACTCAGGAAAAGGACGTGTGCTTTTTACTACCATGGATCTGATGTTACTTCTGACTGTAAACTACATTACAGATGTGCAGAGACTACGTGACCCATGTCCCCCTCTGTCAGTCATAGTGACTGACGTTGGGAGGCTTGAACATGCCCGTCACCGTTCTTTTTCAATGTCAGGTAAAGTGGAAGGAAATCTGAAATGTATTTGTGCCGTCCACAGGGAGCTGGCTGTTCTCAGTGAGTGGGAGGGTGGTGACCTTTCCTCGTGCATTCAGGCACAGTGAGTGGGAGTCTTGGATTTGTTTTGCACATAATTAAATCTAGTGAATAAATGATGATGTTTGTAATTAAAGTGTAATCTTTTGAGGGGGATGTTAACTTATTTGTTTAGATAAGGCAAGGATGATATAATAATCTGATTGAGGGGGAATAGATTACAGGTTACGGATTTAATTTTGGGTCCATGAGACCAAACAATGTTCCCGTCGCTCGTCCCTCAGAATGTGGTGATTCAGGCAAGAGGAAGAGCCACCTTCACACATTGACTCTGGGCAGAAGGTTGGCACCATTACTGCTGGTCTCATAGATCCATATTTATAGTATCACTGAAGTTGTTCAGGGGGGGGGGGTCTACAGGGACTTTATGTACTCGTCGGGACGAACATTTCATTCTCAAATCTCTTCAGTTGTTTTTAAATACTAATTATTCACTGAGCTACTTCCTGATCCACACCTGTGAGCCTGTGGCAGGAACATACCAGTTTCACTAAAGTCTGTAAGATCTATTTTCTCTCGGCTCAGAGAACTAAACTCAAAATCCTGTTTTCAGAGAGTTTTCTGCATGAAATACATGTGATTCCAATAAGTTCCATCACTTCTGAACTCTACGCTTGTCTAGAAGCCTTTAGTCACTGTTATCACATGTTGTGTTTCCGAGTTTAAGTTACAAAATAAAATAGAGAAAAAGCGAAAATGAAATGAGAGGATGCTGCGCTGATGTTCTAAATCCTCCCGTTGCTTCAACACTTAACCTCAGTGAGGCAGCTATTAAGTATATGTGACAAGCAAGAAGATTAATGTGGGTAAAGGCAACATGGGTAATCTGTGTGTCCACGTGTGTGCAGAGGTCAACAAAGTCGCCATATTGCTCTGACCAATCAAATACTGTTAGAGCTACAGGAGTAAAAGGGAGGTGACGGTTGGGAATGAGGACTCGACTGCGATCCAGCGCCTCCTACGGCTCCTCCTGTAGAAACCACACCTCATTGCGGCGTCCGTAAGGCTTGAGCGGCGGGTCGAAGCTACAGCAGAAGTACTGCTTGCGCTGGAAGGGGGCGGTCTCACCCAGGGTGCGCGTCAGACGCAAGGCCTCCGCTCGGTACTCGCTCTCCGCGGCGAAGCCTCCGAACTGACTGTGGAGAAAGAAACAGAGAGGACGTGAATTAGGTGGATAATTAGTGCTGGTTCATTATGTGGACTTTGTAATGGCTGCACTGTCTCGTTTGGAAATGAACAGGGATTTTTCAAACATGCAGCAGTGAGGTCAAGTGAATCTGCCTGAGGACCAGCTCCAGCTCTGAATCGCTGCAGGAATCTGAAAATATTAACTAAGGCCTCCAAAAATAAAAAAGGCTACGAGTGCGTTGGGGTCATGTCAGGTAGCATCATGTGTTCGCTTCTCAAATCAACATGCACACGGAGGTGAAACTCGTTGTTCTTCATGTTTAACATACAGAGTGTAGACCGTCATGCCGGGCCGCTCCTCGATCCTGATGGCACTGTCACTGGGAGTCGGGGGGCTCTGCTGGTACGTGGTGGGGACACGGATGCCGACCACCAACCGGCGAGACAGAACGCCGTCGTTCCGCGGGTACACCGTGATGATGAGGGGAGCGGCTGTGCCCATGGCCTCACCTTGGAGGAAGATACACGAGACAGAAAGTGGGGTTAAATAGTGGAGAGAAGCAGAGGAACTCAAGAATGAACGGTTCTCCTGCAAAGTAAAGTACCCGAGACCTAAAGGTCAGGATGTGTGACTGAGTTCATAATATCATTGTCTAAATGTCAGCACTGATAGCTTCCATCCAGACACAGCAAAACAGGCCATGTAAATCTACAGAGCCTCGGTAAAGAGCAGACAAATTAAAGGATCTGGTTTGAACTTCTCGTCGGCCGAGGTTACGTTTGTCTGTTGACCTAAAAGTGAGGAAACATGAATCAGCGTCTGAACATTATTCAAATGTGTCCTCCAGTAAAGCCAAGTCATGTTTAGGTCAGAAGAGACTAAACCAGGAATATCATTTTGAAAATGTTCTCTACTCGCTGTAATAACCACAGAAACACAGTGGAAATAAAGAAAATGATCAAACTCTCTGCTTCATACTTTTCTTATCTGTGTTATTTTATAGACAACATTATTAGTGCCAGGAAAGATAATATTAAACATATTAGATGGGTTCATGTAAATAAATATATCTTAGTGCCCTGATCCACTTGGAATATTGATGTTTTCACCCCCGTCCCTTTGTTTGTTAGTAGGTTTGTGTGTTTGTAAACAAGACGATGCAAAAACTACTGAACGAATTTCAACGAATCTTGGTGGAAGGATGTGGTATGAGTCAGGGAAGAAGCCATTTGATTTTTGTGCGGATCTGAATCAGGGAGCAGATCCAGGAATTTCTTTATCACTGTCTTTAACATTGTGAGAATGATTCCTGGATCTTGGTGAAAACAATCAGGGACATTCATGGAACTGATATTTATGAGTGTGTGAGATGTGCTGCAGCTTGATGAGGACCGCTGGGCCCTGGTGGAGGTGTGTGTTCTGCTTAGTGCCATCTGATGAGTTTACCTTGTTCGTTGCTCCCACCGATGTACATGAGCAGCTTCCTCACCAGCTCCCCCGTTGCTTGGTCGAAGCTTCGTCCCTCGGAGGAGACAACGGCGTATTTGGCGGCATCATATCGCCGCACCTCAAAGCTCACTCCGTCCTATGTCGGGCAGAAAGGGAAATCAGTGAGTGGCTTTCAGGCGTAGTAGGTCAGCCACAGCTACACTGGGAGCTTTCATGCACATACACCCACGTGCACAAATCACACAGTTGTCCTCTTCCTGGCGATGGGTGCAGGGGAGAGGTTAGGCTCAGATGTGATTCACCTCTGACACACTGATGTTGACAATCTGCTCCCGAGGACGAACGGCCTGAACTGGCGTTGTTTACACTTGGAGGGTTTTGTGTGTGTGTGTGTGTGTGTGTGTGTGCACATATGCACATGTGAAACCAACGTGGGCAGCCAAATAAAAAGATGCAGATGGAACATATTTACACTGATGTGATTTAATTTCTTCTTCTGCAGGGATCAGTGCGCTTACAGAGAATAATAGGCAAGAGATGCATCGTCTTACATAACCGTGCACACACACACACACACACACAGCTTGCCCCCCCACCCCCCTCGACACACAGCGTTAATATGATGCAACAGTTTTGCATCAAACATGATTAAGTGGGGTTAATGTGGAGCACAGTCACTGAACTATGCTGCTGAGCATTAACTTTAATATGTTTTGAAGGAATGATGCAGGTTTCAAATCCAGCTCCTCGTTACACTGACATGATTCAATTCTCTGGTTTTTTATAGCACATGGATCTGCAGTAGAGTTTCATAATGTTATTATAATGTTTCCAATAAATCTGTAAGAATCTCAAGAATGATCTATGAAATAAAAAATGATCATTTCGCAGATTTTTTCTGCAGCAAAAAAGACGACAATGGAAATATGCTTTCCACTGTTTCCTCTCGTTCTCACATCGGCTTTCTGAGCCTGTTTTCTCTTCCCTGAAGGAAAATTAAAATCTAAAAATATCACGCATGACGATTTTGTCTTCATATTGTAACTTGATTTTGTGACTCTTTGCGTATCCTCCAGTCACAGGGTTTTAAAATGTCTTCTAGCTGCTGTACAACTTTTCATCCACTGACTCCTATTTACAAACCCACTCCAGTGGAAACTCCTGTAAAAACCTGTGTGCTGTTGGTGTAATCAGACGCTGCAGCCGCAGTCATCCCTCAGCCCATACGAGATAACACTATGTTATCATGAAGGTCGGACTTGTGACAGGTAGCCGGGCTCCTGCACACTAATTACGGGGGGGTTTCGCACTGAACAGGTTGTCAGTGGGACGACCGTTATGTTCTGTACGGGTGAAACACCAAGAAAGCGGAGCCTGACTTTAGTTAAGCTGTGCAATTAATTTGTCATGCGTGGTGGTTGTGTGCATGTGTGTGTTAAGCTGCTGTCCTACGAGCTAATGCAGTGATAATTACTCCGGGTCTGGAACAAAGCACACAGAAGGTGTAATCATTGCTACGACTGTCATTTCATCTTCTGTTAAAATAATGATCTGGACTCATTAGCAACGAGATTTCTCCTGTTTGTGTGTGAGTGTGTTAAGTGCGTCCGTCTGCCCTGAGAAGCAGCTGCTGTGTATTCTGTGTCAGTTTTAATTAAGAGTGTAGAGTGTCGGAGTCGGGCGGCTGCTCCACGGATCAGGTGACCAGCTCTGATTTCAATACCTGCTGTTTAAACATCAGTCAATTCCAGAGATTTGATGAACGCGCAGCTTTGACTTTTCAGCTCTGGATCACAAACAGTCAGATCTGTCACTGCAGCGACTCTGGATAATGTTCTGCATTTTTATAAACCATCCATCATCATCCGCTTTGTCCACTTTTGGGCAATTGTTGATTTAAAGTAAACCCAGAGAAGTTCTGCAGGAACATGCATCGCTCTGAATGTGAGTCTGAATTTCTCAAATCACTGTAAAGCAGTTGTTTGTTCACCCACTTCTGACTCGGTGGATGTTGGTACGCAGTGTCAGAGCAGATCTGCCTCTCTGTGGGTGGGTGTCAGTTTGGGTCATTTGATTCCCCGGCCCGTTCGGTGAGTTGCGGTTGGACATCCTTTGTCTGTGCGTGAAAAGTTAGCTGCCATTGAAAGATAAACACACAAAGCCGCTTGTCAGGACCCAGGCTGGCGGTGACATTCCACGGCCTGATGCACATCTACAGTATTGTACTGTAGGTCAACGGGTCAGTGGAGAAGAACCTCGAAATGGCTGTTGGGCATTTGGTCGGTTAACGTCACACATCACTGGGCTTACTGGAATTCTTCCAAAGTGTGCGCACGTTACAAATACAAGTACACAATATGAGTACATGAACACAACAAGGGGGAGGGGTCATGCCCTTCCTCATCCGTGACGTTCATGTTTTCTGTATCTTTGTCCTCATCAGGGATGGTCAGTGTATCAGTGTACACGTGTGTGAGCTCATCGTCAGTTGACCTGTCCCCTGTGGTTTCACTTGCACGAACACACACACACACACACACACACACACACACACACACACACACACACACACACACACACACACACACACACACACACCAGCTATATTTCACATGCACACGTCCACGGTGCCATAATAGAAAAAAGCAGTGACCCAAAGCTTTGAGCAGAACAGTGAATAAAAAGCTTCTTCTGGTTTTATGAGTGTGTATTATTGGTTAAAGGTTAAAAAACCAAACTCATCACCGTCTTTATAAATCTGTGCCTTGCTGATTGGCAGCAGGACCCCAGGCTGGGCTGACACTCTGCCCCTGACTGGGGCTTGGCAGGCGTCCTTATAGGTCACAAGCAATTAACAGCCGGGCTGCGCAGGCAAGGTTACAGGGATGTGGAAGGAAAACAAGACCATTTTAAAACAGAATCCCCCTGAAATAACCCACTCAGGGTTGAGTGCTGGATGAAATATTCATGCACACAGGAGGAGGAATCTTGCACCTTTACAGTTCTGCAGGATTACTGCGCGTAAAGACGGAGGAGAGGTGCGTGTTGGACGGAAAAGACTTTAAAGATATCGCTGGTGAAGTTGCGTGCGTGTCCTCTCACTGCTTCTCACTCACCTTGGTCTCGGTGCTGAGCAGCTTGTATTCCGTCTCCTCGGTGTTTCCGAAGAGCGAGTTCTTGATCATGCCAAACATGTCGCCTCGGCCGGGTCACCTCTCCTCTCTCCTCTGTCCTCCCGTGCGTCCTTGTGCCTTTTTTTTTTTGTTGCGCTTTGGACCTCTCCCTTCGGTTGCTGGTCCAACTCCTGAAGGGACCTCGATGCACGACGAGCAGCGGTATCCAAATGCTCCAGAGCGGAAGAGTGCGCGCTTTCCTCCACCGATACGTGTTTCTCTCTCTCTCTCTCCTGGGAAATTAGAGATGCTGAATCCTCGCCCCTTCGGAAAGGAAAGAAGAAATCAGCCTCCACTCTGACGGGTGGACTGTCTCCTCCTCCTCCTCTTCCTCCCCCTCCTCCTCCTCTTCATCCCCCTCCTCCTCCTCCTCTCTTAGATTTCCCTCCTCACAGCTTGACGCTCACTTATGTCACCACCTTTCACTCATAAACGTTTAAGTTCACCAAAAGTGGGGCATCGAGATGACAGCGTCCGTCACCACAGCTTATTGCCCCTTAGTGACGTCACTTAAGTGTAAAAGTCACCACCTTCAAAACCCTCACCTCAAACAGAGAGAAGCCCTTAAAGGTCTCAGCCTCAGTCTGTTTGTCACGTCGTGTCTCGTCCGGGATCCAGATGTGTGCAGAGGCATATTTGCATTCTGTATTTTTGCGTAACATACATTTGGACACAAGCTTGTTGGTTTGTCAGGACGCATCGGGCTCTGTATCCAGGGTTGTGTGCGTGTGCGTGTGCGTGTGTGTTGGTTTGGAGCCGTGCACGTGTGCTCGTCTTACTCCCCGTGTCACTGTGCGTTGCTGTGCTTTAGGGTTGGTCTATTTAAATTCCCACTGAAGGCAATGTTAGTCACCGCTGGAGAGCAGGAGCCAACAGGAAGGAGAGATTTAATGAAAAAAGTGGGATGGAAGCGTTTGTTGTGTTGTTGGAGACGAACAGAGACATGAGGAACTCACTGCAACACAAAATTCTGTTTCTCCAAGTATTTCCTTTTATGATTTTTATGATTTTGGGGACTTCTCCTCTTGATGTCTCATTACCAGATGTTGCCACAGGTGCACAACACAACACAACACAACACAACACACTGGCTTTCTGTTCCTCAGGAATCTGCCTGGAGACCAATCTTCAACGTTACTGTTAATAGCCGGCAAAAGCTTTCTGGTGATTACCTTTCAACTTAATGATTTATGTGTTTTTATGAGCAGAGTTTAAATAGGGGACAAACCTATGTGGCGCAATTCACGTATAGTGGAACAAACTCTGATTAAGATCAGACTCTGAACTTACTTTTATTTGTTCCGTCACCTTATAACACCTATTTCTACACAATGATATTTTTGTAACCCTTATTTTATTATATTTTAAAAATATATATTATATACTTATTTCTCCTTATATTTGGCTTCTTTTCATTCATGATTGCTTGAGAACAGTTTGATTGCTTCGTCTTTGTAACATTGTTTTATAAATAAAAATCATCATTATTACATACACTACCGTTCAAAAGTTTGGGGTCACCCAGACAATTTCGTGTTTTCCATGAAAACTCACACTTTTATTTATCAAATGAGTTGCAAAATGAATAGAAAATATAGTCAAGACATTGACAAGGTTAGAAATAATGATTTTTATTTGAAATATTAATTTTGTTCTTCAAACTTTGCTTCGTCAAAGAATGCTCCATTTGCAGCAATTACAGCATTGCAGACCTTTGGCATTCTAGCTGTTAATTTGTTGAGGTAATCTGTACAAATCTCCACTTTACCAGCACCAAAGCGCCCCCAGACCATCACATTACCTCCACCATGCTTGACAGATGGCGTCAGGCACTCTTCCAGCATCTTTTCACCTGTTCTGCGTCTCACAAATGTTCTTCTGTGTGATCCAAACACCTCGAACTTTGATTCGTCTGTCCATAACACTGTTTTCCAATCTTCCTCTGTCCAATGTCTGTGTTCTTTTGCCCATATCAATCTTTTCTTTTTATTGGCCAGTCTCAGATATGGCTTTTTCTTTGCCACTCTGCCTAGAAGGCCAGCATCCCGGAGTCGCCTCTTCACTGTAGACGTTGACACTGGCGTTTTGCGGGTACCATTTAAAGAAGCTGCCAGTTGAGGACCTGTGAGGCGTCTATTTCTCAAACTAGAGACTCTAATATACTTGTCTTCTTGCTGAGTTGTGCACCGGGCCTCCCACTTCTCTTTCTACTCTGGTTAGAGCCTGTCTGTGCTGTTCTCTGAAGGGAGTAGTACACACCGTTGTAGGAAATTTTCAGTTTCTTCGCAATTTCTGGCATGGAATAGCCTTCATTTCTAAGAACAAGAATAGACTGGCGAGTTTCACATGAAAGTTCTCTTTTTCTGGCCATTTTGAGAGTATAATCGAACCCACAAATGTGATGCTCCAGATACTCAACTAGCTCAAAGGAAGGCCAGTTTTATAGCTTCTCTCACCAGCAAAACAGTTTTCAGCTGTGCTAACATCATTGCACAAGGGTTTTCAAGGGTTTTCTAATCATCCATTAGTCTTCTAAGGCGATTAGCAAACACAATGTACCATTAGAACACTGGAGTGATAGTTGCTGGAAATGGGCCTCTATACACCTATGTAGATATTTCATTAAAAACCAGACGTTTCCACCTAGAATAGTAATTTACCACATTAACAATGTATAGAGTGTATTTCTGATTAATTTAATGTTATCTTCATTGAAAAGAACGGTGCTTTTCTTTGAAAAATAAGGACATTTCTAAGTGACCCCAAACTTTTGAACGGTAGTGTATAACTGTAAAAACCTTAAATAAAACTATGCTACCAGCTGTATCTATAACATGTTAAATATTCCCAGTGATTCCATCCATATGAAGTGTGATGTTTATTTACTTTTACCTACTTGCATTTAATTAACAGTTTAATTGATGCACAAACAGATGTTTGTTAATGTGATGTTACCAAGTTCGTTAAAAAACACAGGAAGTGCAGCAGTGATTAATACTTTAATGGGACAAATTAATTAACAAAGTACTTACAGTTTCTTTCATGTTTGCCTTTGGCTTTCAAAATATGCTTCAACAATTAGGAAACACAAATAGAAGCCGATGAGGTGAAGGGGTAGAGTACAGCATATTTACAGAACAACACAAAAGGTGCTCCCTCAAAACAGTCCATGACGGCGTGGCTTCTCCTGTCGGCCACATTACAGTCAAATATTCATCCTTTGGGACGTGATGTTACACAAGGAGCTGAATTGTATGAGGTCGGATGAATCAACCACAGAAAAGTCTTCTCCCAAGAGTTTGATGATATTGCCTCCTCCCTGGTCCTCACTTCTCCCAGCCTTTGCCTCCAGGCTGAGTGGGCAACCTGAGCCCCACTATGCCGGCCGCCTGCTCGATGCTGCGCTCCCCCTTGCCGTGGTAGAGGTCGTGCAGGGCCAGGTGGTTCCTGGTGGCCGTCAGGAGACACAGGTATGTGTGCGAGTCGTGGTGGGCCTCCTGCTGGGCACGGCAGTACTGTTCCCCGGTCACCTGTGAGCAGGGGACAGAAAGAACGTGATGATGGGGAAATGATGAACCAGATCCGATCATAAATAAATAATAATTCCGTTTGCACAGTAAAGCATACGATTTTCTTTCTATTTTCTGTTGTGTTTATTCCATCACTCACCACAGAGAATAATGCAACAAATGACTGTTTGTAGAGAAAAGCCTTAAGCTGTAGCTGGTGGACAACATGGAGTTAGCAGTGATTAACAAGAGACTACAACACAAACAAGTGTGCCTGTATCGCAGGGTCTTCTGCCACAATGTGTCTTTTCCTTCATCAACTCCAACAACCACATGGACAGTAAGCATTTGGTCCAGTCCCCACGGAGTCTCACATATACATTATAACGCCGCTGGGTTTTTTTCCGCAGCCGGGACAAATACACAGTGACAAGCGAGAGTCGCTCCAGGCGGTTTTGCTCCAGTGACTTCACATGCATTCGACCACCCTGGTGAGCCGTGTCCTCCCAAGCACAACTAACACGAGCTGCTTTAAGCCTATATGCCCAATACCCCGGTGCTTCATGTCAACAGGCAGCTGTGTGATGGACAACAGAGACAACACGAGGAACCACGAGCACATGGTGGACACGATGGTGGAATACAGATCGTGTGCAGGTTATAGTATAAAGTTAAAATGGTAATAAACTAAATACACAACTGAATTTAGTCGACTCAAGTCCACAAAGTTATGACTGATAAGCTGATGACACAATATTTCAGTGAATGTTCAGGACTTTTACAAACATTTAGAGTTTATTACACATGAAAACAGTATCATCAAACAGGTTCAAACTCCAAGGTTACTAACTCCTTGGTTGTTTTTGATGTGTATTTAACATTAAAATTATTAATGCTACATACATTTTATAAATCTACATGAACATGATCACAGTGAATGATGCTGAGGATTAAATCAATTTGAATTCACATTATAAATTAAGTAATGAGTTAGTGGCTAGTTGATCACCTGCGTCTAAGCTAGGGCCCGTTAGCATCCGGCTAATGTCAACATGTCCTTCTGGCTCTCAGTCACCTTGCGTGTGACTCCTGAGTCAAAGTATTTCAAACTATTTCCAGCTGAGTGTTGTTGTGTTTCCGAGCTTCAAGAAGGACGAGGACTACTTTCACGACACACGCAAAAACAGCAACGTTACGATTCAAAGAGATTCACGCTAACGCTAGCCTGTGCTGTTTGTGATGCTAGCCGGCTAACGCTAGCCCCGGATCGTACCCGCGGATAAACTCGCCTTGTTCTTCCGAAACTGGTCCAGGACATAGTTGTAGGCCAGGGACTGTCTGTAGCTCTGCCCCATGGAGGCCCGCAGCTCCTTCAGGATCCCGCGACACACGCGCAGCGGCGATGACATCGTCGCCATGTTTTTGAGCGATGTTATCGGGGTTCGGCGGACCCAGGCATCGTTAATCAATCCCCGCACAGTCGATCAGATGGAGCCGGGTCCGCCACAGGGAGGCGACATGACACCAGCACGTGCTCCTCACCTCAGACTCGACTGTCACACAGAGCCAGCGTGTACTTCATATACAATACACACAGGGCCAGCGTGTACTTCATATACAATACACACAGGGCCAGCGTGTACTTCATATACAATACACACAGAGCCAGCGTGTACTTCATCTACACACAGAGCCAGCGTGTACTTCATATACAATACACACAGAGCCAGCGTGTACATCATATACAATACACACAGATCCAGCGTGTATTTTATATACATACACACAGATCCACCATGTTCTGTGTAAACATAGAATAAACTGTCCTGTGTCTGTATGAACGCTCGTGTGTGTCCCCATTGTGCAGGTGATACACACTGTGATGTGTCGTCACGTGGTTCCTGATGAACCAACTCTTTGTTGTGTTGTTGTTTTTATTCTCACAGACGTCTGAAAGGTATTTAAAACTCCACCAGAGGCTGTTGAATGTGTCACATGACCAGTCCTGTGCTGCATGTTTCGCCAAAGCTGCAAGAACTCCTCATCTTCACAATGAGGTAATTTCTTAACCTCCGACTATTTTTACACTATTTTGCACATCGTTATCCTCTGCACACGATCAATAAAGTCTTATCTTATCTTATCTTATCTCTATCTCTATTCAAGCAGGAGTTGCCCCAAACGTTGTCTCCTCAGTCTAACAACGTCCCGCCTGTCATTATAAATCCAACCAGCCTTGGGTCTGTCTGATAAACGGGTCAGCAGAGGAGACCGAGGGGACTGTGGGGATTGGAAATCCTGTTTCCTTTCAGGATCCGTCAGCATCTCTCTGCCTCCCTCTGTCTCTTTCCTCCTTTTTACTATGAATAACCACTTTATCACAGATACAACTGAACTGCTCCTGCATTGCAGTGCAGGTTGTGGGGAAACACTTTAAACCTCTGTGTCCCACGATGCACTGAAATGAACCGACTTCAGTAAATATGCTCCACGACGCTCCGAATAGACGAGAGCGGAGATAAAGTGCAGTCTCTGCTCCGAACGCTGCTTTTGACCCCGAATCGCTTCGATTTGGACACTTTGGAGCGGTCATCTGTCGCCATAGCAACACTGAGTTTCGCTTTGGGCAAATTGAAGAAAGGAAAGAAAGAACGCACACACCGTGGACGTGATCGGAAAGTCTTTAAATCCTTTGTCTAATTTATTTTTTCTTTAACACAAAATGGAGAGAGTGTGAAGGATTAAAGATTCTTCATGCAGAGAAAAGCTCGGGCTCAATTTTGACCTTTTTTAAGTTTATTTTTAAGTGGAGTGCAGCGATGCCGTTCTGTGGGAGAGACGCTGCAGAGCTGAAGCGTAGATTTGTGTCCTCAGATATTAAAGTAACTCGCGTTTGGACGCCCTGAGGACAGATCCCATGTCACTTCACTGGGAGCCAGCTCTTCCTCCCAGTGTTTCCAGTTATTTGAACCTGTGTGTTGATAATTGACTCTAGGGGGAGCCAGTCTCTTATCAGTTCTGCACACCGGTTTGGTTCCTAGACATTTGTTGGGAGGCACCCCTCTCCTCTCTCCTCCTCCTCCTCCTCTCTCTCCCTCTCTCTCTCCCTCTCCTCTCTCTCTCTCTCCTCTCTCTCCTCTCTCTCTCTCTCTCTTCTTCTCTCTCTCTCTCTCTCTCCTCTCACACACTCTTTCAATGAATACTAATGCAGCGAGTGGGCCCACCTCCCTTCCTCCCATCTTTTTTCGCAGGGATGGGCGGGAGAGGGGAGACAGAGCAATTCCAGCTCAGTATCCTTCCTCATGAGGCGGGCAGTGCTTGACTAGCAGCAGCCCCAATGCCTTTTTTTTTTTCCTCTCTCCCCACTGAGCAATATTGATGATACTGTGCGTTGCTGCTGCAACAATGTCTAACCTGTGTGAGTGGTGCGTCCCGTCAGCCCAGAGTTGAGCCTGAGAGGAGAGGAGGAGGAGGAGGAGGACATCTGTGGCTCTTGTCATCTGGATGGGAAGTCTTTTTTGGGAGGAGAGACAGCAGAAGAAAGCAGAAGGCAGCCGGGGAAGGGGAACAACTGGCAACAGCCAATCCCCCCTTCCACATATAGACTGGAGACAACGGAGGCCACTGGAGTATTTGCTTTTGTCTTTCGTTTTTTGTTCTTTTTTTTCCTCATCGCGCTGCTGGGAGGTGCTTTACCTTTTCATTTGCTCGCTCTCTCGGTCCTCTGTCTTCTCATCTATTTCGCCATTTACCTGGTCAACAATTTCCTCTATTTATGAGCCAGACAAGGAGGGAGAGAGAGAGGCAGAGAGACAGAGAAAGAGAGAAAGAGAAAGAGGAGGGGGATTTTTTTTTTTTTTTGCCCCCCACCCCTTTATCCTCTTTTTTTCCCCCTCTTCATTCATCCTCCCTTCCCTCTCCACCGCTATCACTTCCAGCCTTTTCTCTCCCCGTGCAGCCCACGCTCCCTCCTCCCTTCGCCGCCTCCTCCTTCTCCCCCCCCCCCTCCCCCTCCCCACACCTCTCCACTCACTGTCCACCCATAACTTTGGCTACTTCTCCACTCCACCACTGTTTTAATTTCCTTACTTAAAAAAAAAACAAAAAAACCTTTAATAGAAACATTTTAATTGGCTTGCTTGTGTTTTCTATTTATGCCTTTTTCACTTTTGTACCTTTTCCTATTTTCCCCCCTTCTCTTTTTTCCTCCCACCATCCTATGCATCTTTTTTGGGGCGATTCTTAAATCTAAACATAGGTAGGTCTATTTAGTGTCTGTCTCAAAGTCTTTGTTCCTTATCTGTGTTTGCGAGGGTTTTTGTGTGGGGTACACACCTTGACGCACACACACACACACACACACACACACACACACACACACACACACACACACACACACACACACACACACACACACACACACACTGGCCTACAATCTCTGGCTCCCCTCCCATCTGACTCTCAGCTGATTGTTGCCTCATCCCATGTCATCGTCACGTCACCCCCACATACTACAACCTGTGTCCTCTCACTTGTTTTCTTATCTTTCTGTTCAGACCACAGTGACTCATCAAGCAAGCATCTCCTCCTCCAGTCGTCATCACGGAGCCACATTTTGACTCTCTCGTCATTTCTATGTTGTTGCACACAAGTCTGTCCCTCCATTAAAATGTCTGAAAGTCCCCTGTTACATCACGCCCTCCTCCTCGTCCTCGTCACACGTCCTCTCGCCCGCTGTCATGCCCATTCAGAGACGTCCACATCCGTCCAGTAGAGGAAATGCACATTGCTGGCGAGCGGAGGTGTGTTTTTTAGTTTCCTCGCTCAATGTTTTATCGGGTGAAGGTCAAACGGAGCAAAGGCCCCGATTCACGAGCGACAGTTCACCGTTGTTGCAAAGTGTCTCTGAGTCGACACTCGCCCGTTCTGTCGGGGTGTCATCTGTGTTTATACACTCCTCTCTCTCTCTCTCTCTCTCTCTCTCTCTCTCTCTCTCTCTCTCTCTCTCTCTCTCTCTCTCTCTCTCTCTCTGTTGCTCTCTCCCTCCCTCGCTCTCTGTCTCTATCCTCTCATTCCCGCAGACTGACACACACAAGCACTCAAAGAGAATGGACTAGGACCACAAAAACAAAATACCTGGCTTCATCGTCCAGAGGATTTTTTCCCTCCTCTACCATAATTTTCCACTTTTTTTTTTATCACTCACTTTGCTTCAAGCTCTAATCTCTTCACATCACCTGTTTTTTCTCCATCACACCCCCCATTCTTAATCAATCCACTCATTGATGTATTTGTTGTTCAATTTTTAATTTGCCATCTAAAAAAAAAATGTCATGTCCTCACTTCACACGTCATTGACTCGCCTGCATCAGAGAGGAGTTGCTTTTTTATTTTGCGTCCTGGTGACGTAGTGATTTTCATCCCATTAGCTGGAATACGAGAGGCAGGTTGTTCATGAGCAATCTTTTGCATTTTAAGGAAAATAGAAGATAGGTTGAGTTGGAAGCAGATTGCAAAGTAACTGAGTAATTTGGAGTGTGTGTCTGTGTGTGTGTGTGTGTGTGTGTGTGTGTGTGTGTTGGCTGTAGAAAGGCACAACGATAGACAGATGCATAGCAAACCACACGACTCATTTTCCTTGCTCATCTCATCTTTTATATTTCCACGTTTTTTTCCTGAAGGAGATTTAATGCCTCTCCTCTTCATCACATGAAGATAATGGGAAGTGGGACTTTTGAGCAGCCGTCCCCCTGATAAAGCCACTCTGGATATAGCTGTTTTTCCTGTGGAATTACCCTTTAAATCCTGGATTTGGTTCCAAACGACAAAAATAATTAACAATTGTCAAAAACTGCTCTAAATTCGGGACCTTTTTTCTTTTTTTTTTCTCAACATTTTTTTTGTAACGGACTAATTTCAATATTTCTTTTCCAACCATTGAGTCTTAATGGGATTTTACTAACGCGGATTAAAGACTCAAGCAACATCTTTGTCTTAGTTGATGTAATATCCGTGATCTTTACAATTTCTCCAGCCCACAAAATTGATTACATTTAATATTTCTCAGTGTTAAGGGTTAAATAGGTGAGTACAGTGCTGTGCATCCATACATGCTGTTGCTGTTGCATTGATGATTATACTCATGCAGATATTCACTTTATTGTATTTGGTCATTGACATAGTTTTTACATGATGTGTGTGTGTGTGTGTGTGTATGTGTGTGGACCCGTCATGGACGTGTGTGTGAGGTCAGACAGAATTCAAATGGGAAAAATGACAGATTTTCACAACTCACTTCACCGTCATTCATCCTTTTGAGCTTTTAATTTCATTACATGCTCACATTTCATGCATTTGAAATAAAAAAAAAACCACGCTTGGATATCTTGAGCGTCCGATAATTTAGTTCACGTTAAAGGGAACTTCCACACTTCACCCTCAGCTTTGCACTGGAGCCAGTGTCCGGCTGATGTGAGGAGCCACTTCTGTCCATCACATCTGCTCAGTGCTGCTCCACGCTCTCTAGTTAATGCAGTGGAGTGTGTGTGAGAGGCATCTCTATGTGGATCAATAAAGTAATCTACATGAAGAGACGCTCTCTACGTTGCCCTCTTCACGGTGTAATTATTTTTATCTGCTGTTTTTCCAAAGATGCACAAAACGCTTCGCGGCGGGAGACTGACGGTAGAGCTCATCTCCTCGTGGAGTGTTGGAATTTGAGTGTGTGTGTCTGCAGCAAAATTCACACCCACTCTCCCTCTCTACTCTTTCTCTTTCTCTCTCACACACACACACATACACACTGACACTTGTCCATCTATCCATCATAGGTGCAGCAGCGATTGACCCCTTTTCTCTGATTAACTTTCGTATCATTTGGCTGACAGCGGTTTGAATTTATGTGTCCGTGTGTGTGTGTGTGCGCGCGGTGCACGGTCAAGGTTACGGCTCCGTACCTGCGAATTCCACCTGGGACCCGCTCTCGTAACCCAGAACCATTACCCGTTGTGCTCGGTGCTCTTGACACACACGTGACCCCTGCAGCCGATCCACTGATGAGCACTTAAACCCAGGTAGTCTGTCAAAAGCTGTCACAGCTGCCACGCTGCAAAATGGACGTCTCGGGTGCAAACCGCCTCTGACACATGGCTCGCCGCTGTTTTTTTTCTTTTTAACTTTAATGATCACAAAAATAGGACGTCAGGTGAAAGTCGCGTACATCTCGACTGTGTGGTGGAACGAGGCCGCGGCTGAGCGGACACTGATGTCAACCGTATGTGCCACTTAGCTGGGAAACGGCAGTGGATACAGGGGATTCGACTCCTGGAGGCTGGTCCTGATTTCACCGGTTCTCTCAAGCGTCGCTCGGGTGGAGAAGTGAGAAGTCACTGTGCAAATGAGCAGTTTGCAAGATGGATACAGTTGAGATTTGTTGGCGATCATGGTGGGACCCAAGCGCTGGGTTGTATCAGTTACCGACAAGAATACGTATATATTTTGAATCGCTTTTTCCAATTAACTCGCTTTACAGATTCCCCTTGGAAAGTAGAATCGTATTTAGTGTTTTGCTAAATGCTCGTTAATGCATTGCTCCATTTGTTCTTTACTCTAATTCTAAATTTAAAAACACACCTTCATTCAAAATCAACGATGTGTGTAGCAAATATTATAGAACAATAAATCAGCTGTTAGTTGATGACAGATCTCAAGCATCCAGTCTGTGAAAACGAAGCCTGATAAAAGTCTTCAGACATTTCACGTGTGTCTTCAGTCGCCATTGATGAACAGGAGAGGAGCCAGCAGGGGCCGAGCAGATTCATAATCCCATCCCTCCTTCCTCCGGACTCTCTCTGTCTGCCTCTCTCCCCATGTGCTACCTAATGAGACAACAGTACAACTCCCGCGTCTGGCTCTGAGCTCTGCATTAATGAAACCAGCAATAACACTCCATTAGCTGTTTTATCTCCAGCTAACGTCCCCTCCGTGCCGTCCAGGGTTCGTTGTATTCCTGCCGCACGTCGGTGTGTGTGTGTGTGTGTGTGTGTCAGAACCCTCAGACCCACATTGTGTCTGACGCCGCACGACAACCTCGTCCATCGTCTTGTTAAAGAGTGAATCAGTCTGCGGAGCTCCATCTAACGCTCGTAACGTTCTGCAGCGTGTGTGTCTGAATCCCGCTCGGCCATTAGAGAGCGAGCAGGACGCCTATGTGGGGCGACTTTAAAAAGTACATCTCAATTTTTATTGGCAGCACATTCACATCAAGCGAGCAGAATATGGGTCATGATCTGATATAAAAAGGCTATTCAATAATTCATAGGCGCTGATTAAGAGGACTCGTATCGACGCAGACACCGTCCATGACAGGGCCGAGCGCCGTGTGTGCAGGAAAAGCAACATTTAGGCCCTTTGTGGGATTAGTGGAGGCGAAGAAACAAGCTAAAAAGAGCCCGGGTGTTTCCACCGAGCAGCGTAGGCCTGCGTTTGATGTTTTAATCTACTGCTCGCTCAACCCGCCGGTTTCACGCGTCGACCGTGAAGTGGCGGGCGTACATGTGATCGGTGTGTTGGTCGGCCGTGTGTACATGTTGTGTGAGGCCCATCAATCTATTAAATATGAAAAGTACAATCTGTTACCCCCGCAGAGACTGGTTTATTATTCATCAACATATTTGAATTAATCATTTATCCACCTAAAGTGTGGCCCATGCTCTCCCCTTCAGTTTAGGCGTCATTATGGACCCGATGTGTTAATGATATATGATTTATGTATAATCAGGATTAATAGAAGCTATTTATTAGTCCTGTTGAGGCAGAGGCAGTTTAGCAGCACAGCACATTAGGAAAAAAGTACATTATTTATCATGTTGGGCTGGATTCTTTTGTTTTATCCTGGTACACACACACACACACACACACACACACACACACACACACACACACACACACACACACAGTTGACTAAAGGGAGCTGTGTGATGGATTTAAACAGATTAACGACGGTCACATTGTGTTTTTACGGAACAGAAATGGCCTTCGCAGTAGATTCGGATGATAAACAATTACACAGAGCGCCGCATATAGATCACCATTTTAAGCTCGGAGCTGTGCATTTTAAATTCCCCCTCATTTCATCTTATCTCACTAACTCCGCGGGAAGCGGGTCATGGGTTGCACACGGTGCCACAGCACAGTTTGCTTTTATCAGAGTGTAAGTGCCTGTGACCTGCTGCTAACCCTGTGTCCTCTCTGTTCCCTTTGCAACAACAGACTGGCAGACGTCAGAAAAACAAGAAGCGCCAAACATCTCTTCGGAGGAACAGAAGTGAAGCTGCTCCCGTGGAGCACAATTACCTCCAAACTGCTGCGTTACCCTCCTGACCTGTCGAGGATTTTACCTAAAACTGCTGTGAGTTCACCGTGCCCCCCCCCCCTCTCTCTCCAAAAAGGAAAAAACTCTCCTTGTTCCCAATCAACACAGAAAGGATTATGACGAGGGAAAGAGACACACGCTTCTCAATTCATGAACATCTGCATTTGCTTCAGTAAATCCCACACACCTAATGAGGTGGTGGAGTGAAATTCAATTAATCACCAAGGCCTAAAACGTGCCTATTCGATAAAGTGCGGCTGGTTGGAGCCAACGAAGCTGCTGGTGGAGTGACACCTGAAAATGATAAGGAATAGTTTACTTCCAGCACCATTTCATTCTGCTTTTTTGGACTTAATTAAACTCATCTGTCTTTTAATTGGCTAATTATGTTGCCGTGTGGTGTGATTCCAGGTGATTAGTCTTCTCTCCCTGTGGGAAAAAAAATTCCTCTAAATTTAAATTCTAAAGTTTCTATGCGATGTACGTGGACGTGATAATGGCATCGGTATAAGATCATCACCCTCAGGGACAATAACCGACACGAAAAACACGATTATTCAGTAAAGACGTGAAGAATCTCTTCATTTACAGCCGCTGCTAACGGATCAATAACCATGTTGTCTTTTGCCCGGTGCTGGTTGCAGTTCAGCCTCCCTCAGTCTGAGGCTATGAGAGGGAGAGAGGAGTCCCAGGCCGCACCATCATGCTACTTCTGAGAAGCTGGGATGAGTCTTTGGCTGCCGAAACACAAGGTAAGACAATGTGGACGCACGAGGCTTCTCTCCGGCCCGAGCTGTTCTTGGCTTTCTCTCTCGCTGTCCCTGTAGAGAGCAGCTCGCCTTATCTCACCTGTGTGTGTGTGTTTGTGTGTCTAAGTGTGCGCCGCTCCTAAAGCTCAGTGATGGATGATCTTAAACTTCCGCGGGCTCTTTTGCTTTGTATCTCACGTCGGGTTTGCTCAAGGGTCAGGATAATGGTTCAAGGTGGAGCCTGCAGACGAACGCTTTAATCCTGGAGTTTTTAGCGCAGTGTGCACTTTGATCAATGGCAGGTTCGACATGACCCGGCGCCCATCGACTATCGGCTTCATTTGCATGGATCTACAGGCATTGATCAGGCAATTAAAGGATCCGTTTGTGTCAGCCGCTCATCAGCTGTGTGTGAGTGTGTGTGTGTGAGTGTGTGTGTGTGTGTCTGTGATAAGATAAAAGAAGATATAATTCTCTCTATGTGTTCCAGGACCGAATTACACATAGAAATTGTATTTGCCACAAGGGTCCATGAGAAGCACATTCCATCGTTTTCTCACACACTCGTCTCCTCATTCGTCGGTTCTCGGCTTTTTAAATTGCTCATAAGTTGTTCACAACCTTTTTTTGACCACCTCCCTCCCTCTCTCCCTCCCTCCCTCTCTCCCTCTCTCCCTCTCTCCCTCTCTCTCTCCCTCTCTCCCTCCCTCCCTCCCTCTCTCCTCCTCTCTGCCCATGCACTATTAATCAGCCGTGACGTTTAAGAGACTCAGCCTCAGTGCAGAGGAGCAAGAGTGAGAAACTAAATTTTTTTGTGTGTGATAGGAGACGGTGGTTGTCGGGTGGTGGCGGTGGTGGTGTGTTGGGGAAGGGGGGGGTGGGGCTGTGTGCACGGTGTGTGAGCGCACTACAAATGCTTCCATTATACAGTTACTCCTGTTACTTGTGGGGGCGACGGTGCAGCTTGGTAATGAAGTGCCTCGGCCTCGGCCTTCTGTCGTTAGCTGAAAGTCACACGGCCGGGTCGGTGAACGCTGACGCTGCACCGCCCCTACTGTCGTCCTACGTCACACGGCATCACACCAATTAGCAGCGATGGTGAATCTCATTAACGACACGGCCTCGCCGTCATTGAGTGAAAAATTACCATTTATTAGTCTGTTTCCTGCTCTTACATAAACTGTTAAGAAACGAGACACAGAATGATGGTTAATATCGGAATAATAACGAGTTTCGTTTTCCTTCTCGAAAAGCTTTATCTCCCGCCCCTGTGTAACAAACCTTAATGTGATTTTGGCCGCTCATTACATCACCAGCGCTCAGCTCCATTAATTAAGGGCAACACGGCTTTTCCCTCAAATCCAATTAACACCAGACCCTCGCTTCAACTCTGTCATCGTTCAGGCTCAACGCACAAAACTGGTCAAATATATTGAGGCTGCAATCTTTGAAATACGGTGTGAAATATTTATCCGATGACTCTCGTCCTACAGAGCAGTAATTAACAGCAGATTTCTGTATCGCAGCACAACACTGGGATAGATGAGCACCTCTTTCTCCTCCAATAGCCAGAACGCTCATCAGCTTATTTGGGGATAATATTCATAATTGGCATTATTATTCTTTTTATGCATTTGTTTATTGGAAGTCAAAGGAAGTTTTTCTGTCTCTCTTTGTTTTTCCTTTCGACTAAATTAGAGCAAATTCAGGAGCTGGGGAGTTAGGAGGCATTTTGGTGAAGAGGAGGAGAGGAGAGAAGAAACAAGGAAAGGAGGTGAAGAGAGGAAGTGTTGTTGTTTCTGGGGACGTGAATTAAAAAGAGAGAGAGAGCAGCTGTGCGTTTTTTCTCCGGGAGACGATATAACTTCTGATGTCTCTCCTGTTTTCTCAGCACAGGCAAAATTACTCAGCAGAGTGTGGCCCCGTCTCATTAATACGACAACTCCAAAAGTCTTATTTAAAGAAACCTTTCAGGCGCGTTTCTCACATTGTTCGAGGCCGTCGCCGCTGCTGTTCAACTATCGTGTGATTGAATCGACTTGTAAGATGCAGAATCACAGTCACACACTCTGCTGCAACGGGGATCAGTTCATGTTTATCAAGTCCTGGGGCCTCATGTTCTGGGCTTGACCTGAAAACCCAGCGAGGATCTGCGTGCTGGCATTGATTGGCTCGCAAAGCAGCAGATCAATGCGCCTCCGTTCATCCTGGTCTCCGGCAGCGGAGCAGTAACATAAGTCACCTGGAAAAGGGCCCGCAGATCCAATCATTAGCTGAGCGCTGCACTTCCAACATTTGCTTTGGTGGCATCTGTTCTTTCCTGGCTCGTCCTCAGATGCTGCTGTGAGGAGGCTCCAGGTGCTGTCGCTGTTTGTGCTCCAGTTGTTAGATGGAGCCGACGCTCAGACAACGACGTGTCGGTTTTTTCTGTATTTTTTGCTGGTTTGTGTGTCTGTAAGCAAGATTCTACAAAAACAGCACAAAGGATTGTCACTAAACTTGGTGGAAGGATGTGGGATCGGTCAGAGAGGAAGCCAGAACATTTTGGTGCGTGTCCGGATCAGGGTTCGGTTCCAAGAACATTTTGCTTTTCAACATTTTCCTTGATTTATCAGAGAATTATTCATGGTTCTTGGTGCAGATCCAAATAAAAACTTGGATCTAGTGAATTTAAATGTGGTTTCATAAGGGGACTGTTGGCGGAGGTATGAACTTCTACTTCATACAGTATTTTTACACTTGTGTGGATGCTTTTCACGATTATTTCGTGTTTGTGGGTTTGAGTATTTGTGTTAACACGTAGCTCACCGTGTAAATTTGTGTGTTCGCACGTATCTGCACAACAACCCTCGACTGCAAGCGTGCACAGGGACGTGAGCGGCTGCCTGGGTGAGCAGCCGCGCGCTCCACTTCAGCTGACTTGTTGTTTTCCGGCCTCATCAGGAGGCTGTGTTGTTGTTGAAGCGGATGAATGATTTGTTTCAGTGTGTGCATGCTACAGGTCAGCATCTTTTTACGCAGCCGCGATCGACTGGAAACAGTGGCGCTCGTGCCTGGAGGACTAACAGAGTGTCAGAGGCTCTTAGTGTGACTGCAGCTGAATAATAAGAAATCAACACATTTCTCCATTTCTATACGCAATTTGTTCTGTAATCTGTTCTTCATTTAAATCAGCCGGATCACACTGTGTTGTTCAGAAGTGGCACAGACTTTATATACTTTATATGTACACCCGGGCGACTTGCTGCTGTCGTCCCTGATTTAACGGCAGCTCCTTGGATCCAGCTTCGGAAAAATAACACTTGTGTCATAGTGCATGATTAATTTTATACCTACAGAATCTGATTAATGTCTTGTTGCATAGAAGCTGCGACTGAGTAATGCTACTTAAACTTATTTTTGTTCATCTCCGCTCCACTAAGCTACATTTTTCTTTCCCATTATGAAAGCTGCGCTGGACTATAAATCAGTCCATACCATAAAAGGGATTGCTTTCCCTGATACCAGCAGCGAGCTACGCCCCCCTGCAAGGAGATTGGATGGCAGTGCATCATCAGCTGAGCCACACACACACAAACACAAACAAACACACATGAGCGCGCACACGCAAAATCTCCAAAAGTCTGTTTGTGATGTTGCAAAGATGAAATGGTCAAGCATGGGCAGTGACCCTCGACCATCCCCCGAGTGCACGTTCCTCCGAGTGGAGCTGGAGATAACCCGGACACGAGGCAGCGTCTCCTGGCTCTGCTGCCGCTGCTGAAATGTCAGAGCTAATGCTCACCTCGCTCCAGTGGCCCCAGCAACGCAGAGCATGCTCCACGGCCTGCTCTCGGCCTGCCTGCCGTCTCGCAGGCTCTCGTGCTGCCTCCCGCAGCCTTCTCCCGTGACGCTTGTTTGCCGGTAGATAATATTAAATGCTATTGATTGGGTTGTGTTAAGGAAAAATGCCCATGGGGAGTGTAGCAGAAGAAGTCCCAGCAGGGGGGCCCATGGCTCCCTGAGGGACCTCATTCACGTCCTGTCAGAATCTGTGATATGTGGCAGGGGAGCGAGGGAGAGAGAGGGAAGAGGAGAGCAGGTCAGTCTGTCTTGTATTGAACAGAAAGATGGAGCAGACAAAAGGAAGAGAAGGGAGAATGGGATGTGAGCTATTGTCAAGCGACTGTACGAACATAATAGGTTTGTCAAAGTCTGACCGATCCAACTCTCAGACTCGAATTCACTTTGTTCCTGTTTGCATCTCCCATTGATTTGCGACCGAACGGAACCAGAGCGGCTGAAAACTGCTGAGAACGATGTCGATGTGAGATTGTTCGTTTGTGAAATGTCCTGACAAACATTTCCGTGCTCAAGAGAGTTCATACTTATGGATTAATTTCCCCGACATTGTCTTTTGTGTCAGTGTCTGTCTGGAAATGCTGGAGAAACCTATAGTTTCGTTTGAGTGATCTCTGTTTCCTTTCACCGTACTTTGTTTACAGTCTGACGAGTTTCTTCTTTTGCACGAGTCAAATGTTTTTCCACACAAAACACACACGGACGACATTTTGGCTCATCTCCATTAACAGCTATCTGCATATGGATGAAGATAAATTTAAAAAGCCGATAGACGATGCTTTGCAATGTTTACTCGCTTTAACATAACTTGTCAAACTAGAAACGAAATCCAGAAGCTTTCCGGCCCCAAATTCTCATCCCTAACCTACAGATTCAGTTGTAGAATCTGTTTTATAGAGATTCGCCACCATGCTGCTGTGGAGAGAAGTTGTGAACACAGTGTTGACATATCATGACAAACTTGCTCTTTAGTTGCAGGAATATTTACTTGTAGCCCAAAATGAGGACGAGAGTGATGAAAGCAAAACAGCTGCAGGACAGAAAATAACCCTGAAAACGAGCTGGAACTGAATCAAGAGGCTGAGAGGAGCTGCACATTCAGGTGTCGCTCCGGAAGCTTCACGACTGAGTGACCGTTCTCACTTTGTCACGTCGTCGACACATTATAAATCTGCTCTCCCGTCAGAATAATGAATATCTCGACCCGTGTCGCTTGTTTTTCAAACAGTCGTTTAAAGGTGCTAAACACTTTGGACCCGCGCTCCTGTGTTCTGTGGTAAACACCGACAGGGTAACCGGGGGATCAGTGCACATTTCATTTATCATAAGCAGAACGATGGGGGTGTTGCTGGGTGACGGAGCAATACGGGAAAAGTATGAGAGGGTGCGGAGTGAGTATGTGTGGAGGGGTGAGTCCAGGGCAGGGAGAGAGTGAGAGAGTGAGAGAGTGAGTGAGTGTGTGTTTGGCAGCGATGGGACGGGGTGTAAATAACAGCAGCACTAGAGGAGGACTGGGTGTTAAATTAAACCTGAGCCCGAGAATGTGCCACCGCGAAAGATGAGACAATTAGAACAGACTCACACAGCCAGACACTGATAGCACCCTCATTAACTGTGTGTGTGTGTGTGTGTGTGTGTGTGTGTGTGTGTGTGTGTGTGTGTGTGTGTGTGTGTGTGTGTGTGTGTGTGTGTGTGTGTGGAGGTGTTTGTGAGAGAGAGGCTGCGACTTTTCAAGTGTTCATATTCTGTTTGGAAGCATCTTGAAACCGGTTCTTCTTATAGGATTTTCATTAAATCCCATGAAAACACAATAAATGTCAAAATGACAAAAAATACATTGATTTTATTTCTTTACTTGACAGAGCGATAACGATAATACGTCAGGTGACCTGAGCGAGACCTCAGGATATGTTGCGACTACGTGAAGTTGCACGTGGGAGCTCCGGGTCACCGGGATGCTCCATTAAACACGTAGTTAACAATAAGTCAGTGGAGGGGAGAGAGGAGGCAATCGGCCTTAAAATGAAATGTCCCGTGTTGGTATGTGTGTGGGACGTTTACAGACCATATTAATATATCCAGGACTGAGCGTTTAACACAGGATTCAAGCTGCTTGGGATCGCAGGCGCTCTTGATCTTTACATAAAACAATATACCCCCTAAGTCAAGTCAGTTTAAGTCAGTTTAAGATAAAACAAACAGCAATAAATCCAACAAAACATAGTAAAAATCAAATAAACCCACACAAATGTAAGTTTTGACCAGCAACTACTGCTTCAATCTGGTTCTGTGGACCTCAGCCATCGTGTGTGTGAGTGTAAAGTTCAAAGATTAGAGAGACAAGGAGGCGCTCGACCCTTCAGAGCTTTTCAAAACAAACAATATCATTTTCAAAATCAGTCCTGGAATGAACTGGGAACCAGCACAGGTGAGACATTACCTCGCTTCTGTGTGCCTGTTAAAATCTGGCTTTATATAAGTTGTGTTTATATATTTCATGGAAAGGTGGTAAAGATTGACACAGTCACGTCGTAGAACTTGTTGCGGCACCGTTTAACATGTAATAAGTGAAATGGAGAGTTGCTGGACATTAATGGGAGCTGAAAAGTCTCATATTTAAACCAGTGTTCAAACAAAAGGATAATGGCTTCTTCCTTCTTCCCAACGTGTGAAGGGCGAGCTCTGTTTTGACACCCACCCCATAATAATATATTTCATTTTAAGTCGGCCGGAATTATCATATCTGTCACGATGAAATTGCCTTCTGACATTATCTGTAACTGCTGCCCAAGCATCTGATTTCTATTATGAAGTGGGGAAACCCTCGGGGTGACATAAGATACCGTCTCCTCGGTTCCACAGCGGAGCGTTGGTTCTCGTGTGTGTGTGTGTGTGTGTGTGTGTGTGTGTGTGTGTGTGTGTGTGTGTGTGTGTGTGTGTGTGTGTGTGTGTGTGTGTGTGTGTGTGCGTGTGGTGTGACAACATGAGCATTTACGCGTGGAGAGAGTTAAAGACTTTTTATTTCACACATTTTTCTCGTTTCTTTCCTTGTTGCGTTTTCACCAGGGCTGGATTTCATGGGGATTATTGCGACAAAGATAATTTTACATTGTATAATAATATGCATTGAAAGCTCAAGCTCTTTTATTTTTTGAAAAGATTGAACCCCCTTTGCCTCACATGGTTTGGTCCACGTTCTCCGAAAATATTATAGATCTGCTTCTTCGATAACATTAAATCTAATGAGTGATATTATCTATAGTTCTATTAATAAGTGTTTATCTCTGTACTATCATGCAAATACTGGACTTATGAGTAATACATATTATAATTGTCATAACTCTATTAATAAAAGATAATGTCCCCAAACAACAAGATGGTTTTAACACGTTTAACACGAGCTACACTTTGCTGACTATGTGGTGCAGATACACGTCTGGGAAGCTTTTGTTAAATCTTCATAATTTCCCATTCTGCTGACACTGTAAGGAGATGTTATTAATTATAATTATTTATCTCCGGATTGGCATCTACATGCTCTTTTTTCCCCCTGCTACATCTTTGTATAAGTGTGCGTCTTTTGTGCCGCATCAGTTGTGTAATTGAAGAGCTGCCGTGGATGTGCTTGAACGGTCGAGAGACAGCGTCTGCATGTTCATTACTTTACACTGAGGCTGAGTGGGCCTTCTGCGTAAATGGATTATTTCATAGTAAGTGTATGCATCATTCAAACTGATGCAGGCTCCTCCAGTGTGTGTGTGAGTGAGAGCATGAGGTGGGTCTGTGTGTGTGTGTGTGTGTGTGTGTGTGTTGTGTGGTGTGTGTGTGGTGTGTGTGTGCCTTCACTTTGGTTTCTGTCGTGATTGCGAGTGAGCCAGACCACAAAAAATCAATCAACCAGAGTGACAGAGAATGGGAGCGCACAGAAGGAAGCAAAAACACATGCACAGATGCACATGCACCCACACACACACACACACACACACACACACACACACACACACACACACACACACACACACTGCTGTGAACATAAACTCCAGAAAAGTAGAGACACACTGTGCTTTTTTTCACTTTTCACTTCAATGCAGCTCAAACTCCAACTTTCCACTCATCTCACTCCTGTAATCACTCGTTCTCTTTCTCCATCTCCATCCCTCCTGTTTCTCTCTCTCTCTCTCTCTCTCACTTCATTCCCTGCATCATCTGATGCTCCCTCTCTCTCGCTCGTCCTGTTTTCTCTCCTGCTCTCTCTTCTTTTATCTCTCTCTCTGTCTCTGACACACACACACAGTTTTTTAATTAAAATCTCTCTGTATCAAGGGATTCTGTTATGGTGGTGATTTAAATGGAGGGGCTGACATAAGCTTAACATTACTGTCAGACCAACGCAAATTCCATCAGCCCTGGTTAAATTTGCAGCGCTGGCCATTTTCCAGAAGGCTTTTTATTCTTCAGCCAAAATCTATACCACCATCTATCTATCTATCTATCTATCTATCTATCTATCTATCTATCTATCTATCTATCTATCTATCTATCTATCTATCTATCTATCTATCTATCTATCTATCTATCTATCTATCTATCTATCTATCTATCTATCTATCTATCTATCTATCTATCTATCTATCTATCTATCTATCTATCTATCTATCTATCTATCTATCTATCCATCTTATCTTTCTATCTTATCTGTCCATCTTATCTGTCCATCCTTTTTCTCACAGATATTCCCATATGCTGTTTTTAAGTCTTTAGTGTCAGGTCAGCGGCATCATGACGTGTCGCGACTCGTGCACAGACTCCAGTGCACACGGCGGTCTGACTCATGTTCGGTCTTTTGAGGCTGATACTGATATAAAAAAAATGTGAGAGCAGAGGCATTGACATGCGAGTAACATGGGAAATAATTGTGAAAATTGTCAAAAGTATATTTTATTTACGGCGATTTTATCTGAATATAAAAGCTACCTGAAACCCCGATACTGAAATCAACCTGTGATATCGACCGTGTTGATATATTTGCTGGGTTTGTAGCAGACAGACCTGCACATATGCTCGTCACACACACACACACACACACACACACACACACACACACACACACACACACACACACACACACACACACACACACACACACACATGCCCTGACACACTCCACACAGAGATATGCCCCCAGTGCCAACCACCTTGCTGTGAGAAACGAGACACTTCCTCCCGAGTGTTAGCCCCCCCCCCGCTCCCATCCCCGGCCCGCCTCTTCCCTGGTGAACTCACTCTCACTGGTGGTTGGGGGCGGGGAGCCCATCGTTTCGGGTCTTCATAAATCAAGATGTTACCACCGGCACTATGAGGCTACTTTTTAATTAAAACTGTGAATCAGTCTGCCGTGATTATGAATTGTTCTCCGCTGCTGCTGAATAAAATATACAGGGCTCACTCCTCCCCCACTGACTCCTCTGTCTCACTTCCTCGCCGCTCAATTTTTCACCAGAAATTGAGAATGTCCACACAGGCCTCGGCCGTGCACGGATACTAACGGCTGACAGCGTTGTGAAATAGTCGAGGGGCTTAGCGGTTGCATAAATATAATAACTCCACACAGAGGGGTCTGGCGCCACTGGGGTCAACACCATTATATCACACAAAACAGCCCGGAGGTCAGGAACGCGCAGCCAAACGCCGCGAGGCCCGTGGACCCTGTTTACCACATTACCGCTCCTTTAATTGTGTCACAACAAGTGGAATGAGTGGCTGAGCTGGATGATCGTATCAGAGCAGTGATGAGTGAGGAGTCAGTGTTATGATGGCAACAAGAGAAAGCTTTTGTCCGATGGTCGGGTCGGGTGAGTGGCGGTTCAGATAAACAATGAAAATGGCTCCTGTTTTTGTGTCACTCATGGCGACGGCGGCTGGAAGAGGAGCGGCGCTGCTTCGTCCGCTTGTTACCGGCGACGACGGCAGCTCTATACTGTCAAATGAAATAAATAAAAACCCACATCTATGAATACATTTATATGCAAAACAGTGAGTTTTAAAAGCTGCTCTCAGGAGTCGCACCAGGTTTAAGCTTAAGAACTTGTCTCCTTCAAGGGGCCTATTGCTAATTTATGACCTTTGCGTGTCTTGCAAGCACAACTGACACCGTCCTGGTGGAGGCGGTGGGATGAGCCAGGCCTCGGCGGAGCAGAAATTAGCCCAATGGAGCGCGGCGTAGGTGGAACGGAGCACGGGGCCGTCGCTGTATCGCTGTAGCGCCGCCGCCGCCGCTGCTGATGCTTCCCTTTACGTTACATCAGCGTGCAGGTGCAAGGAGGACGGGCTAACTGGAATTCAATCTTACAGCTTTGCACAAACAAACTCATGAATGATAATGGGTGGCTAATTGAAGGTACTGGAGCGACTCGCTGGGAAAGAGTGCGGCGCTGCAAATGGAGTGTCTCCCCCCTGGTTGTCATGGCGACTGGCGCAGAGAGGCTCCTGACCCGAGCTGGAGTCAGATCATCTTTTACGCACGCTCCCTGTAATCAGTGCCACCGCTCGGTTTTATTTGCAGCCATGAATAATTATAAGTGAACTGTTGGCGGTCACCGCGTCACCGAGCATCACTGAGCTGTTTGAAAAGTTAGATGAAGTGTGGCCTCGTCGATACGTCTGCGTCTCACACAGGAAAACATTGTGATGACTTTATTTTTCATCCACATGACTTCAAGTGGATGCAACTGAACAATGTCAAGATTGAACATCAATGTTTTTGATGGTAAAACAATTCTGGACACGTGGACAGTTATTATCACTTCTGCAAAGGAGGTTGTGTTTTCACTCCTGTCCGTTTGTTTGTATCATTTGTTTGCAAAATTACACAAAAACAACTCAACGCATTTCCACAAAACTTGGTGGAAACTTGAGTTGTGGGTCCGGGAAGAAACCATAAAATGTTCCAGGCATTTTTATCCCTTTCTTTAACATTGTGTGAGACATTTTTATTCATTTCCTAGGAAAGAATTCATGGATCTAAAAATCAGGCACATTTAAGACATAACATAACTGATATTTTTAGCTTTTCCCTTCTAACATCCTAAAAAACATAATTTCTTTGCAATGAGGAAAAAATGACTCCCCAGCCGACGCAGGTTTTATTTGCCTCTGGCTCCGATTGTGGTGGAAACGAAACACCCGGGTGAAGGCGCTAATTTGGCCGGTGAGGTGAGAGAGCTCCTCGGCGTTTCGTGGGTTTGTGACGTCGGACATGATGCACCGGTGGAAAATCAAATTCTCCTCCACTGGCAATGGGAAAGATTGTATTTAAATAAACCTGCATGTACCTGCGTGTGTGAAATTTGCTGCAGCTTTGACTGAATTGAAGTGAGTGAGTAACATTCTACATTCATTGGTTTGTAGACCGTGTTTACGACGCCCTCGACCGTATATTGGCTGTTTTTATGTTTCCTCTGTAGTTTATCTGTATCGACGATCAGTATTGATGTGTACTCTAAACTATATTTCACCCCTGATGAGCATGTTAAAGTGACGTGACCCAGTAAATACTCTGTGTCCTCGAAGCATCGCTGAGTGTTTTGACCTGTGCTTCCTTGAGCGACAGCCGCTTGGAGGTTGTTAACGTGCAGCTGACCACTCGTGCTGACCTTGTTGTGGACGGAGCGATCCCTCCACTCGTAGCAGGTGCTTTTAAAAGCTGCTTTCATCCAGGCGACGGTTTATTATCAGCTCAAAGAGAACCTGCACCCGGCTTCACAGAGGAGGTGTAGTGTGTCTGCAGCAGACATCCTGTCATACTGCTCTGGGATTAGAGAAGCCGTCTCAGCTCGGAGGAGGCTGGTTTCTACTCCGGTGCCATCCACAATGCTGAAGTGTTCACCTGTGGCAGTGTTTTGTTCCCGTCTGCTTCTGTTGCAGCCGGTGAGCTGGCCAGACTGACTAACTGTCTCTTTGTGTTGCTCAGTGGCTGCCGCCTGTTGAACTGGCAAATCTGCCCGTCCGTCCGTGTCTGTGTGTAGCGCTGCTGCTGCTGCTGCTGCTGCTGCTGCTGCTTCTCCGGGGTGAGCGTTTGGAGGGATTAAATCGGGGGACATCCGTTGGAGAGACGCTCTTAGATGTCATTATCCCTGTGGGGAGTCTCATCATCATCCCGTAGCCGAGAGGCGCTCGGCACTGCGGCCCTGGGAAGGATGCAAGAGAGAGACAGCCGTGACAACCTTACGTCTGCAAGAAAATAGTGATGATCGTGCAAAATAAAATAAAAATAAAAAACGAGCATCCAAAAGAATACTGGAGATCCGTGTTTCCTCTGCTGTTAAAGCCAGTGGAACTGGCAGTTATCAAGGCGCGGGTAGTGAACTCCATCCATGCGCAGCTTCTAATCATAGCAAGGCCCATGCAAGAATACCTGGAGTTAATTGAAATGTGTAAAATTAGCAACAGAATTGATAGCTGAAAATGAAAGTCATCAGTCAATATTCCGCCTCAGGGGAGAGTGAGGAGATAGGTTTCCTGCAGCGTGTTCGCCGAGGTGCTTTGAATTCGAGGAGGTCTGTGAAAGATTATGGGCCGGATGATTTTATTTCACCTTTTTTTGTCATTTCCCGTGGACCCTTTAAATCAGGGGATTAAAGAATTTTGCCAGGGCAGTTATTGCTTACAAAATAATGAACATGTGGCCAGATGTGAGATGATGTACAGCATTTAACTGAAGCTGGATTAGACTGAAAAGTTCCTTAAATGGAATGGGATCTATTTGGTTTTTTCTGTTTTGGTCTGTGTCCCCCGTTGCAGCGGCTGTGACGTGTGCATTGTGCCGGCGGACACGGCGGACACAGAGCAGCAGCGGATTAGGCCGTGTTCTTGCTTAAGCATATTTCAGGGATCGGGTTTAGATTTATCCGAGCGTACCCATGAGATGCCGATTTCCACTTGAAGATGCAGATTCTGAGCGAGCAGCCACACTATCGTCTTTTTAAGAAACCGATCCTGCACCACAGCTGCTTGAGATTGCCCCCACAATGCAGCGTGGCAGATACCTTCCTCTGTGTTGTTTCTCACGAGTACGCACACATGCACACACACCCCCCACACAGAAAAACAAAACATCAACAACGACCAAAAAAACCAAAACTCTTGCACACCTACTAATCCAAAAAGGCAGAATCCTGGTGCCAAAAATAACAGCTTGGAATGAGATGGATGGAGGAGGACAGATTATTGCTGCTCTAATCTGTGAAAAGCTGACAATAAAACACATTTGAAGTGATTACAGCGCCGTTATTGGCACGGGGGTCACTCCATGCAGCGCGCTCCTCCTATCCCTCACTCTACCTTTCTGAAGACAATGTGGTCTCCAGCAGAACTGCACGCATATAAACACTCCTGTCTCTTACCGTGACTCACGGACTGATGCTGATGAAAGGCAGCTGAGGAGAGGCAGCGAGCAGACAAACTGAGGCAGGAGGAAAAGTAAGAGAACGGGAAGAAGAGTCAGGAAGGAGGAGAGAAAAGAAGAACGGAGGGGAGAGAGAGAGAGAGGGACTTTGCTGCAGAAGCCACAAATCAGGGAGAAGATTAAGCGTCTGTTCTGCGAGGCGGAGTAGGTGTAAATAGAAACGTGTCCCTAGGAGAGATCCTAGAGACCAAGTGCTTATCTCCTTGAGTGTTGTCAAAACACATTTGTCAATCTGAAGTGTTGAGGTGTCTTAGTGTCTATGGGAGACTTGATAAGCAAAAAACAACAGCTGACGGTTGATGGAGGACGGTTAGCGGGAAACACTGAGTCCACAAAGACACAACCCGAACACACACACAACACCTGAGACTAAAAAGAAAGACTGAGTGTGGACGAAACAAGCTGATTGTCCATTGTCCTCGTGTCTGACTCCTGCTGCAGGACCAGCACGTCATCAAACAGCTGCAGGCGGGTTTACCTGCTCAACAGCTGCCACATCTCAGGGAACCAGGAGAAAATGCCTCACACTGAAACCCCGACTGTAAATGAGCTGAGGCTGGGTTCGGGTGTGAGGGCTCGGAGGGGGGGGGGTCAGTGGCCGGGAACAGCTGCTCGGAGCTCGGGCAGCACATCTGCTTCGTGGATACTCAGATTATTGATATCATGCATGAAAGCAAGGACAACCAGTTTGTCTCCTGCACTTCCAGTTGTGGCTGTGACTGTCCGATACAAACCAGCAGCCCTCCATGAATGAGCAGAAGTGACTAACTGCTTGCAGATAGAAATTTGTTGCAGATCCAATTTATCATTGAAGCCATTTTCAGAAAGTATCTGACCTGTTATTCCACATCTGGACATTTTCCTGCTGTATTCTCACTCTGACATTCTTTGGACCTTTTGCTTTTAGAACGTAGATCCTTGTAAAAGAAATGTTTTCAAAACGATACTGAAAATACACTATCAACAACGTGCCTCAATAAAAAGAGGAAACTTTTGATTTCAAATTATCTAAAATCAATAGTTTGTTCCAGATGTTTGCCTGAAGCACGTTAGTCTTAAGTCTTAAGTTGGCTCACGCTGGACTCTTCATGTTCATCGTGGCTGCAACGATCCTCAAGAAGAGACACGGACAAGCAGGGGAGCTGTAGAGCGACACACACACACAGACACACACACACACACAAACTGACTCTCGACTTTTAAATAAAGTAGGAAATGTGTGCAGGGGCGTAATCATAGACCCTGTGCAAAAGGAAACTGACTTCGCCCCCCTGCCACTTTCCTCCTGCCATAATTATTCCATATATATAACAAACATCTGTACGTCTAATTATCCGCAGCCACATATTCATTTTCTGATCATCGTCTCCGAGTGTTGAGGGACACTTCTGCTTCGGTCTGTTTTATTGCTCGCAGCCTTTTTTTTGCATTTCAACTGCAGCCAATTTCAAAACCGTAAAAAAAAAGAGAACGAACCCTACAAATTATTTTTAAAAAGGCACTTGAAGGCAGCGGCAGCTCCGTTCCTGTGTGATCAAGATTTGTACGCTTCTCTGTGTTTCCCCTTCTCAGCCCCGTGTGACTCCGCTTGTTCTCTTTCTCTCTCGGTTACGCCAACACACACCCACAAAGTTATCGGACATATCTGTGAACTCAAACTGAGTCAAAACAACATGTTCTGGTCTTTGCAAACACAAGCGATGGTCGTGATTATCTCCATGTAGGGCAGGGAGGTGAAATCCGATCAGCAGATGTGACAGGAGACACATTCAGGATGTTTTTTAACGCCGGGTGTGAACACACAAACCTGACGCTGATCTCTCAGGACAGATGTTGATACCAGGTCTGAACGGGGCCACTGCCAAACAACAGCACATCCTGATCCTTGCAGATCACTTAAAGTCCACAGATGAAGTTTCTCCTTGTTTTCCGTTCATTCCATACAATGAAATCACAAGTATTTGACTCCCGAGAGGCCGTGAGTGTGTGAGTGGGTTTGACATTAGGGTTTTCAAACTCCTGGTACTTACTCTGCTGCTGTGAGCCTCCCATGACATTCTCATTTCAATTAAAGGGAGAAATGAAGCCACTGCAGCACGCCTGACTTAGCGGGTTAAGATAATGTACACGCGCCACAGATGTTTTGAAGTCATCCAGAGAGATATGGGCAGATTGTCTCTCTGGGCCATCTTCCGCTGTCCGCCTAAATATCAAACCGGGCAATGAATGTGAAAAATTGCCGGTCGCCTTTGTCCTCCCAGTTTTCATGCAAATAACACCATCGACCAACCTGACACTTACCACGTAATGAGAAGAGGGCGATGAGAGAGTGTGAGCGCGCGAGAGGGAGATAAGTGGGAGAATTTAGAGGAAGCATTGTTCCGAGAGACAAAATGATGAAACGGAGAATAAAAGAGATAAATAGAGTTAAAAATGGAAGAAAGAGAAGGGGGGGGGGGTAAGGGAGGAGGAGAGCGATGGATGGTCCCCTCGTTTTCTTGGGAGTAGACGCCGTCGTGACAGTAGATGGATCCTGGATCCTTTAGGAAAAACGTGGCCGCAGAGCCTGGCTGGTCTGCTCTGGTGAGGGGGCTGGTGAGTGGCTGATTCAGAACATCATGTACAGACACAGGTCCAAACACACACACACACTCACACACACTCACACACACTCACACACACACTCACACCACCTTCCACCTCCACAGCAGGCTGCACAGACAGGCTGCATGAATATGTATCAGAGCAGTTTATAACGACTTCTCACATCAGAGCGCCATTTCTTTCACGCTCTCGCGTATCGTAGGTTTGGCAGCGATTCCGGGATCCAGCTGATCTCTCTCCGCTCATCAGTATGCGGCGTAGTGACCCGCGATGTTGGCCCGGTCACATCCCGCAGGGCGGACAGAGGGGGGGGGGGGGGTGCTCGCCTCCTCAAAATGCAGCCGCGGACTGAAATATGTTTTTAATATTGTCGTGCGTCGTCCAGCGTTGAATCAATTTCAAATCAAAGCCGTCTCATCGCTGCAGATTAGCAGTAAGGTTACATATTTCTGCCGGCTTTCATCGGAACAACACACACACAACAAAAAAAGAGCCCATAAATGTCAGTTTCTAAAAATGCATTAGGGAGAGAAAGCCACTGCGAGTGCTGTTCACAACCTTTCAAACTATATTCATCAAATACACACACACACACACACGCACACACACACACATTTCCACTGCCCACAAGCACACAAACCGTTCCCAGCAGTAATGTTTCCTGTCCTGTGCGGATTTATTACCGTGAGAGCAGAATATGTTGTGATTGGAGCAAAGTGCTGCTCACTCACATACATTAAATACCAAACCTGGAACAATACGCTGCCTGTTGCTTCACCTCCAAGGCCACGGAAGGTATTTTTTGATGGACTGGAAAAGCGCAATTTGACCCAATCGTGCACGTGTGTTTTGCAGTTAGCGTTTAGACCACGGTGCGACCTGCCCTCTGACAGTTAGTGTGACGCGTGCACAGACCCGCGCTGGACCCCTTGCTTTGCTGTAATTGTGTGATTTATCGCTGACAAAAATAAAGAGGTGAGCCAATTGCAGAGCTGTGCCATGCCTCATATCTCCTGCTCTGTCAACTTTCCACCACAGCAATATGAGCCATGCCAGCCTCCATGTTCATTAACGACTATTACCCCATTTATAGTCCATTTGGGCCCACTTAGTACCTGGTTTTGTTTGGTCGGGGCGGGTAAGTAGCTGAAACACTTTGTTCTTACCTAATTGGCCGCTACCTTGTTGCATCTGTGCAGCAGCAGAGGCTGAAGCCGTCATAACCAGGGAGTGGGGACATTTAATCCTGCGGCATTAGTCAGAGTATTTTCTGCGTCTCAAAGTAAACACGGCTCCGTTCAGATCGCGTTGCCTTAATGGTCTCGTTTGAGAATTAGCCAGGCACCGACGTTCGGTCGTTAAAATACCGTCGTGCCAGCAGGAATAACGCGTGTGTTTAATACAGCGTCTTGCAATCAGTCGCGAGCAATAATTTCCAGAGCAGATCCAGGGCGACACAGAAAGAAAAAGGGGAAACGGTGCAACATGAAAAACTGGCAATAAAATGGCAAATAAAACAGCAATTGATCCAGTGGTTTGTTTTCTCAAACGATCAGTGAGCTGTTTGGTGGATTAAAACGTCGTTTAGCAGCACATGATGCTTTGTTGGCCCAGAAAATATGTTTTCTCATTTAACTTCTAACTTCTTAGCTTCTGGTCAGGTTTTGTCTCACTAGAGTTTAAGGTGGTCGGGGCTCAGTTGCAGAAAGGTGGTTGTATTAGGTCGCATTAAGAAATTGTCAAACATCATCCATCCATATCTTACTATGCACTGTAAATCATATCCTATGCTGTATATCTTACATATTTGACTTATTAGAAAGTTGTAATAACTGTCTTACTACATAGAAGAGTAAGAAACTAAAAAATAATGTTTCTCTTTACGAAGCTGGAACATTTTTGCTGATGATTAACCAAAATAGTTGATTCATTATTGATTAATCTGATTCAAATTCGACTGAAGCTTTACACAAAAGGATCGCATTCTTAAGTGTCCAAACAACACATTCAGTAACTGTCAATTATTGTGTCAAACGATCTGCGATGAATTAGCCTCTGGGGGCAACAATCAATATTTCTGGGTTTCCAGGGTAGACAGCAGAACTCTTCCGTTCACCGTTCACAGTCCGATGAGTTTCTTTTGTCACACGAGTCGAACGTTTAAGGTCCAGGCGACATTTTGGCTCGATAGCCAGATTCCAGTCAATGTGTTCTGCGTCTTCTGCTCTTCACACGAACTGTTCACCTGCAGTTGGTCGAAGCAGAAAACGGAAACCAGAAGCTTCCGGCCCCGAGGTGTCGTCCTTCTCTGATTCACATGTAGAATCCGTTTAAAGAGATAAGTGACTTCGTGTGTCAGTGTGTCAGTGTGTCAGTGTCCCGCAGATGAGCACACGATACTGACAATAATTGAATCGTGTACGTTCACATGGATTTCTTTGCATTTTCTCCGTCCACTTTCTAAAATACACACTTGCACAATTACAAACGTTCAATAATCCCTTGTTGAATATGTTTATAATTCACATTCAGTGTCATTTCTGAAAACCTTCACTCTTAACAGAAGCTTGAGAAGCAGCAGAACCGTGCGCGCGAGGACCTGCGGGTTCCCGGGCTGGAGGAGGCGATCTGCCGTCCACCCGTGTGTAACTGATACGGCTGCTGTGTGCGCTGGTGTGGCTAATAGAGCAAATGGTGGGTGAGACGCGGGGGGGCTGGCTGATGGGCAAACGGGGTCATTAATGTCATAACCTCGCTCGTGCAATCTACAGTCTAACACACGCCTTTTGTGTTTCTTTATGAGACGTGCCGCCGACTCACTGTGGGACTTTTTAATGGCCTCATCTTTCCCGAATGATCACTGGAGATACACAGTGCGTCGGCTAATATAATCTGTACCCTGGAGGCGTGTGTGTGTGTGTCTGTGTGTGTGTCGAGTGTGTGTGCATGTGTGTGTGTGCGTCTGCCGGCTGTGTGTGACGGGGTGAGATGGGGAGAGGTGGCAAGTTTCCTGGATGCATGAAAAAGAGTGTGTGTGTGTGTGTGTGTGTGTGTGTGTGTGTGTGTGTGTGTGTGTGTGTGTGTGTGTCTGTGTGTGTGTGTTCATGTGTAAAATGTGTCAGAGGTCTCTATGCTAATCTGTGCGTGAGAGGAATCGGTGTGTGAAGTACACCCACGTGAAGGATGCACAGCAGAGTGAGGCCTGTGTTAGACGACGACCCCGCATTAACTCGATCAATGCTTATTACAACGTGTGTGTGTGTGTGTGTGTGTGTGTGTGTGTGTGCGTGTGCGCTGGACTTTTTGTGGTACGAACACTGATCTTGTTGGGACGTCATGGCGACTAAAGCTGAGGTGAAGGTCAGTGTCGGCTCGTCCACGATGAACGCAGGTCAAAGCGACGTCCTAACAAGGGTAGTTGTGCGAACTATGGTTGTGTGTGTGTGTGTGTGTGTGTGTGTGCGTGAGTGTGTGTGTGTATCTCCGTGTCCATCAACAGTGTCTGTATGTGTGTGCATGTAGGCCTATTTTAATTGTTGCCATGGAAACAGAGTGCTGCCAGAGAAGTCCAGATTCAAAGAGGGCATCTCTCTCTCTCTCTCTCTCTCTCTCTCTCTCTCTCTCTCTCTCAGTCTGCGACTCGCTCTCCTCCTCCCTTTCGTCTTTCGTCCCGTTCTCCCTCTTCCCTCATCCCTCCCTCTCTCCTCCGTTTCCTTTCTTCCTCCTCTCCACGCGCTCTTTCATCTTCCTCTCCGCCTCACCGAGGTCCTCCTTGGTTTTACGCTCTCTCTCTCGTCTTTCTCCCGCTTCCTCCCACCCCTCCTTTTCCTTTTTCTGCCTCTTATCATCCCTCCCTCATTCCCTCTCCCTCCCACCTCTCTATCCTTCCTGGAGAGTGGTGTGCAATTGACTATTAACACAGGGACCTGTAATTAGAGCTGACGAACCTCCAGCAATTAGTTTTCCCTAAAGAAGTTGTTCTGTCATCTCTGCATTCGTCCCTTTATCCCTCTCTCAATCTCCTCCTGGCTTTTTCTCCCTCTCTGTCATTTCCTGTCTTATTAGCTGTCAGCTTCATCGGCTGGTTTATTGTTTTAGTGTTTTTCTTCTTCTTTGTACCTTCCATCTGCCTCGTTATAGGCGGCCACGTATGAGATATACGCACAATACACCACTCACAGCAAGTTTGTGAGCAACTACTCCCCCACCGTCCCGGGTATCTCTGCCCACAAAACCTGAGTGAACATCTATTCCCACTGAACGTACACCCACACCAGCTATATGCCGATAAACTGGAGAGGACACATGCCCTCCCACACACTCAGATGTAAACACACAGAGAACACACACGTCTCTCTCGGAGAAAGATGCGGCTTCTTCTTCATGTCTGCCGTCGTGGCTGTTGCTGCTGTCCCACCTTCGTCACCCTCCGTCGTCTCGCTGTCTTTTCCTTCATCTCGCTTTTTATCCCCCTCTCTCCCCTTATTCTCCGTCTTCACCGAACCCACCTGGCCCGTCCCTCCCCTCTGCGTTGCCATTAATGAAAAGCTCTATAAATAAGCACAGGGAGGAGGGAGTCGCGGAGAGAGTTATGGTCAAGTGGAGTGTGGGAGGCAGGTGGAAGGATGGAGGGATGGAGGGATGGAGGGATGGACAGCAAACGACTCCGAGTGCTAAACTAGGCCAACAGGGGTCGAGGGAGGAGGGCGGGAATCATATCAAAGTCTCGCCAATTGCTCCGAGCGGCTCCGCTGTCAATCACGTTATCAGTTTTGGCGTCAGTGCGTTTGTCTGCGTCTCAGGTCGGCGTGTCACTCATCTCACGCCAGACACTTTGTCAGTCATCCATCTTTTTCTTCCCTATGACTTCGCTCTTTCCGTCCCTCCCTCCTTGTTGCTCCCCGACCTCACCCCTCTCCCCCGGTCCTCCCCCGTCAAAGATGCCAGAACCTCATCTGGAGGGAGAGTTTATATTTCCTCTGTAATGCTGCTTCTGAGCGTTTCACATGAAAGATTTATCCGTGTGCGATAATATGTTAACCATCGTTCCATGTATCTGTGTGTTTATGCACTATTCATGTGTCAAGTGTGACCCCCTCCTCTCATCCCTCTTTGTGCGTTTAAACCCTCGTTTCCCACAAGGCCTCCCTCTCCCCCTCCGTTCGCTCCCTTCATTGCCCCATTTCTGTGGACAGACATTGATATGCACTGATTCATATGATGCATGTAGCCGCTTGGCAATTCAGTGCTGTGTTCAATCAATGTTGCATAGTGCTATGTTAACCTCGCTCTCTTTCTTCCCCTCTTTCTTTTCCCCTCCTGCTTTACCACCTACCCTCTTTCCTCTCTACCTCCTCCTCTATCTCTCCAGGTATTACTCTCCCACTCCTCCACCATGCCCGTCTGCGGCTGCCGCAGCCCCTCCCCGCCTCACGGCCACGCCGGGGCCTCCACCTCCATCCCCTCGGCCGCCCAGGAGCAAGAGAGGCCGGTCCGACCCCTGCACCCTCCTCCGCCTCCTTCGCTTCACCGCCGCTCCAGCGCCTCTCTCTGCCTCTCCCTCCTTCTCCTGCTGCTCTGCCTTCTCCACCTGCCCCCGGCCTGCCACTCGCGGCGAGAGAAGGGCGGTGGAGGTGGTGGTGGAGGCGGCGGCCACTACGTACCCATCCCCCAGCCCCCTCCGCACCACATGGCCCTGCCCAACATCCTCCGAGGCCTCAGCATCGCCGTGGTCCTGGTGGGCAACTCCAGCGAGGTGGCGCTGGCCGGGGCCCGGGAGAAGGATGACTTTCTCCACATGGCGCCCAATGTGGAGGTGCTGACCATGAATGAGACGGACCCTAAAAGCATCATCAAGAGCATCTGTGACCTAATGACCGAGCACTGGCTGCAGGGCGTGGTGTTCGGGGACGACACCGACCAGGAGGCCATCGCCCAGATCCTGGACTTCATCTCGGCCCAGACCCACATCCCCATCCTCGGAGTCCGCGGGGGCTCATCCATGATCATGGCTGCCAAGGTAGGAAAAGTCCAAATATGTTAGAGAGAAAGTTGGTCTCATTTTCAGTAAATGATCATTAAAATGAAAAGGGGACGGTGGAGGGAGAAGCATCACTCAAACACACGTCACTCCATGAAACATTTAATTTGATGAAACTTCAGCTCCACTTGAGTTGTGTAGTCTGGCTCCTCAAAGTTCAGCAGAGACACCGGACCTTCGTCTTCAGTCGCCGCCGTGGCGTTTGATGAAATGCCGTTCGGTTCGAGCGAGGCCGGTCTCCACCGCGACCTTAAATCTCTGCTGGATTCCATTTCGATTGGCTGCACTTTGCTGTCAATCATAGCTGTAGTGCTGTCACTGCTGTGAAATCCTGTCACGGATAGATTATGCCTCTATTCACAGAGATTTTTTCAATCAACAAAAGATAGATGTAAAGACTCTCGCCCTGTATCCACAGCTTCAACCACCGCACAAGGTTTGTTGTTTAATTGTGACTAATGAGTCACTTTAGTCCGATATTAGTGAAATGTAACTGCTGGTTAGATTTTGCATCGCTCTCCCTCACACTGAAGCCAGACACTCAACACTGTCACGGGCTGTGATACACTGGTGTGTACTCGAAGGTGAGAAAATGTTCTTTGGAAGTGCCCTGCGACCTTCAACTGCTCTCTGCTGCATCGTCCTCTTGAATGTCAGCTCGGCCCAAAGCAAGACACTTTGATCGGTTTGACGCTTCGGAGGTTTTTCTCAACTCTTTCCCTGCATCGGTAGTAACTCAGGAGACAGACAGAGACACAGAAGCTGCTCTGGACATTCTCCAGATGGGCTGTATCTGAACTCATGGGAGAAAACAGCAGGAGATGGCATGATGGTGACTGACGCAAAGCAGAAAAAAACTAAAAGAATGAAACTCGGGAGAAAGTCCAGACGCATAACGTTTGGACATTCTCTGGAGTTCATGTCTGAAAACGACTAGACAGACACAGACAGACACAGACAGGCACAGACAGACACAGACAGACACAGACAGACACAGACAGACGGGTTGAGCTGAACTCCAAAGACAAACAGAGCTGACGCCAGTAACAGGATAAGCCGAAGCTTGCACCAGAACAGAGAGCTGGATCTCTGACTGTTTCTTGCCTAATGAGATAAAGCAATCTGCTGCTGCTTTATCTGCGTCCGCCTGGGATCCGGGCTTGGACTCCTTTCCACAAAATCAGCCCATTCATTTGAAGCTTCATACACAAATCCAGCTGCATTAAATAATAACTGGCTGAGGACAAAGTCTATTTAATGAAACCTGTGTTCAAACACTTGAGGAGAGTTGCCCCTGCTGTCCGGGAACCTGCTGCTCGGCTGTTTGGGCTGCGGGGCCTCGGCGTGTTAGTCTTTTGTCAGCCGTCGCTGTCCCGGCGCCGTCGTCCTCCAGTTTGTCTGCTGACCCGCTGGTGCCAACAGGTCGTTGTACCAGCGGAGACATGAGTCGCACTGACACGGCGAAGCCAGCGGGCACCACAGACGCTCTTCTCTGTGTTCTTTCTCATTAGAGCGCTAAGGAGAGAAATGGCTGGGAACTGAAGACGTCTGTGCCACACACACACACACACACACACACACACACACACACACACACACACACACACGATGCTCATGCACCCACACAGCTGCCTTTTCTTAAATTTCCATTCTCTCTGCCCGACCCGGTGACCACATCTGTCTTACACCCCCCCAACCCCACTAATGGCAGTTCCTAAAAAACATATAAATCCCTGAAAGCACTTCAACTGCCCTCCTGACGCATGGGTGGCTGCATTACCTGTGAGAATTTATGTTTGTGTTTTATTGCATGGAAGAACGCAGGGATGTGAGAGGAAGAGGGAAGCAGTGGGGGGTAGTTGAGGAATTCATGCCACTGTGCATTTGTGTGTGTGCAGAGACGCTATCATTCATTAAGCACATGTGCCCTAAGTGCAGCAGGCAGCAGGAAAGAGCAGCGTTTTGAGGCGGAGGTTTAAATGGATTTCCCCCGGCCACAAGCCAGAGTCTGCCTCCCCCGAGAGCTTCCTCCTGGCTGCACCGGGGCCCAGGAGAGCGAGGACGGAGCTGCGCCGAGGCTCAGTCTCCAAACGGATTTGTGTCTGCTTAATGGGCTGAGACAATGGAGTGGAGAAAATACGATAGAGAGGGATCAGAGGGAGGGAGGGAGGGAGGGAGGGAAGGGGCGAGGGACCGGGGAGGGTGGAAAGTGGAGAAATCGAGATAGCGACGATGAGATCGCGCGGAAAGAAATTCTACTTTGAGTGGAAGCGGGAAGTGTTTGAAGGGTTTTGGCCGGATCGGGAGGCGTTGGGAGAGAGAGCTGTCTGTAGAGGTGATGGACAGATGAGGGTAGAGGACGAGGGCTCAGCAGCAGCAGAAGAGGAGACAGAGTTTGACACTGCTCTGACTGGGAGGAGAAAAACATCTGAAAGCGAGTGGGAGATACGGAGAGAGATAGAGAGGGAGCAGGAGGGAGAGCAAGACGGAGTATGGACAGCAGCGATGGAGGAGAAGTGATGGAGAGTAATTGTGTAAGATGGAAAGAAAGGTCGAGGTAAAGAGAGAGAGAAAGATTGGGCTGCACAATGTGCCTCTGAGCGAGCGTCCATGGAAATGCAGCGACAAAGACACGCAGGGAAATGGGGATTGCAATATGAGGTGTTTATCTTCCGCCCTCACTCCAACACACACAAAAGCATGCACCCATCAAGACTGAAGGCCGACCGCCGCTATTACAGTTGGCAAGACGACCCCCTCCTCTTTCATTACACATCCACGGAGCAGATGAGAACAGGGAGCGACACACAGAAGGCAGAGAATACAGCAGTTAGATTTTTAGTGCGGGCTGAGTAGGGAAGCATTGTGGAGGAACGGTACAAGATAACTCCATAAAATGTTCCCTCTGGAGTGGACGAGCGCCGTGCCGTGTGAAGAGTCGGGTTGAATCACGATCACAAAAGCTCCTTTCTCCTCACATATGCACGCACATGCAGTGTTACCGGGTATTAGGGTTGTAAAAACAAGCGTTATGCGCCGATGGCAGATTCATGCAGTCCCGGCGTCATCACCTGAGACCGCTGCAAACACACCTGTCTCTGGATCAGCCGCACACCTCCTGTCGCTTTCTGACGTCTGCAACAAAAACAAAACTGAATCATTTTAAATATTTCCCCTCGGGGACGGAGCGAACCTGCAGCGATGAAGAGGCCAGAGCTTCCACAGTGGTTGCATCTGTACGTAGACTTTATACGCCCGGGAAACACTGGTTCCTTGAGCGTCGCTGAACATCCTGCTTTTCATTTCAGGTGTTTCTTCATGTTGGTGAGCTGCGCTGCGTTAGCACATCCTCCCACCGTCCCGTAGGTTTCTGCGTAATCCTGCTAGCTAACAGACAAACACACGCAGACCTCGTTAAGGGAGGTACTTAGAGTTTCTGTTGACCGAATCCATTTATTTATCATAAGAAGGTTTTTATCGTTGTCATTGCAGCACTGGGAGATGCCAGGCTTCATATATAGGCCTGCTTTTATTCGAGGAATTACAGTAGTCATACTAGAAACCTCAGGTAACTGGTGGGAAGTGGCTATGTGCTGTACTTACTTCTAGTGCACTGAAGTAGTGAACTTGAAGATTGAAATTCAGCAGAATTAAACAGATGAAGGGGTGGAAGGAGGAAGTCGGGCAGCTCCACAATCCACGAGGAGTGAAGACGAGTGCAGAGGAGGAGGGAGGAAGAGAGAGATGGATGGAGGCAAAGGGCACTCGCATCTGTGTCAATGAATAAGATCAGTGAGGGAGGGCTGGGCAGTAAGTAAGAGGATGAGAGCAATGGGTGCACGGCTGAGAGAGAGAGGGGGGGGGAGAGAGAGAGAGAGAGAGAGAGGCAGAGTGACACCGAGCGTGTGTGTGCAGCAGCAGGTGTATCGTCATCTATCCAGTGCAGCCGACGTGGCATGAAGAGGAGAAGCTGCCTCCCTGCTCAGGAAGTCACAGCCTCAATGGAGGAGGACTGAAGGAGGAGAGGAAGATGGATAGAGCGCAGCTGTAGCCACATCTGTGAAAGACAGGACGTGATAAAGGAGGAGGAGGAGGAGGAGATGGAGAGGAGAGAGGGAAGGCGTCCAGCAGTTTAAGGGCGTGCATGTGTGTCTTTGTGCACGTGCGTTAATGTGAATTGGTGTTTCCTCGCCAACATGGTTGCCAGTCTTCTGTCAGTAGTGGTTTCCAGCGCCACCCTGCTGGTTGTCCCTGTGCAGTGTGTGTGTGTTGCGCTGCACTAATCACTGGGATCTAAAGCTCTGGCTAATGCTCATATTATCAAGACATGGCGAGTCGTCTTCCCGCGTCTTGTCTGGAAGGTATGGCTTTGTAGTGGTACAAATAGCTGTGGTTGTCGCCGATCACCCCAGGGCCGCCGCACAATACGCACAGCGAGCTAATGCGAGAGGAAGCTGCTGCAGCTGGAGATGAGCCGAGAGATAGCTTCCACTCGTTCGTAAGGATTTGAATGTGAGACTGTCGGCAATTAATGAAAAAGGGAAAAGCAGAAATCCCCGGTGACCTGAGGGAAACTATATGATACGAATAACGTGCAGAGATATGGAGGCAGACGCACAAATAACAACACCTGCCCACACGCGTTATCCTAAGTATCGGAAACCACATTTTATATTATAGTAGAAAGAATTGGATCCGCCCCCTGTTCTGGATCCGCACCACATCCTTCCACCAAGTTTCGTTGTAATCCCTCCTAAGAGACAGACAGACAAAATGAAATTTACTATTGAATTAACTATGGAAAGCTGATTTTGAATCTCACCATGTTAAAGAAAGTGGGGAAACAAAATCCTGGATCTGCTTCTTATCTGGATCCACATTAAAATTGCCAAATAACAAACAAGCGTAGACAATGCGGAACATTTGCACACATGCAGAGATATGCAGGCAGACACAAAACACACGTGTTATATCTGAAGTAGACAGGAACACATGCTGAATGTTACAAAGGTGATAACGCCTGAATATTAAATAGAAAATGAAGGAAATGAAGGAAAGGCACAGTGACCTGCTGCTGTTGCTTCACCGTCACAAACACACAAATATACAAACGTGGGGGCTGATTGCGCGCACGTGCAAACAGGATCTTTTGTGTCACCGGCAGGAACAAAATAACAGCAGGATGCGGGTCAATTAACTTTTGCCCAAATAATTCCAGGCTTTTTTAAAATGTGGTGGTTGTGCCTGTGGGTGTCCTCGCTTTGTGAGAAAAGAGGGAGGGTGATGTGTGTCTGAGCACGAGAGAGGAAACGGGCTCGGTGATGATGTACAATTGGTGTTGAACTGTGTCCAGGGATAATTATTGTTGTTTGTGTGTGTGAAGTGAGCCAGTTGAACTGTGTAATCACAGCACAGGGGTGAATTCAGTGGAATAATTGACGTCCATACCTCAATTTTCCAAAAGAAACACGCTCCTCTGTATTTCTATTGACCCTCGAACGTTGGGAGGAAATGGTCCTTAATTCATTTCTGGTCATTTCCTGTGTGAGGACCACGCACCGCGTCCTCTTGGGGGTTTTAGTCCAGTGGGTTGAACATGAATGTGCCTGCATTTATATTCCCAATTAATGTCCCACAGCAGCACCTATTGTTGTAGTAATCACTGAGGTCCTGTACTCGATTAATGTAATGTGCCGTTCAGCTTGGCAGCACCGCTCCGGCTAAAACACACACGCAATTAGGAGCATTTGGAAATGATAAGAGAATTAAAAGCGAGTGTTCCTGTGCCGAACGTCTCTCTCTGTGTGTGTTTGCCTTTTGTTTTGTTTTTATTTCTCTTCCCATTTCGCTGTTGCCTCCCTCTGTTCCTGTCTCCTTCACATCTCTCTCCCCCTAATTGTTCAGTTCATTCATGTATTTTGTTGTGTAGTAAAGCACAGCGAACCCGTCGTAACAGCGCTCTGATCCACCCTCTCATCCTGGATATGGGCTCTTTCCCTTTATCGTTGCCTCTGTTGTTCACTTTCATTCCCGCGTGCTTCTCTGTTTGCTGTTTGATTGTCTGTGGGTCTCTAGGAATTTATCATATGGCTATTTTCATTTCACGGACGTTTTATTAGGTGGAACTTTTTATAAAAGTTGCCTATATCCCGAGGTTAAGATCCTGTCGACACGACTGTGGTTATCTGATTTGTTGCCCCTCTGTTTTTAAAACACATTTCTGTTGAAGAAAAAGTAGTTTGAGACATTAATCATCATTTTACTACATATATTCAGAATGATCCTCTTGTCTCTGGTGTTGTTGGCGTCAAACACATGATGTAATTTAAGTTACTTGTCCTGGACCGACCCCGTTTCTCATCCAATCGATGGACCTGACAACAGCCTGCATGGTGCGTGCTCAGGTTCTGAAGCTTCCTGACTTCCAGAGATGCTTTATAAGAAATATAAACCCTGTTCCATCACCTTGAATCTACCTCTGTGTGTGAAAGGTGCTCTATTAACAAAATTGCCTGTCTTGCCTTTGTTCTGCGAGACGTACGACTGACTTGTTTGCACTTAGATTGTCTCTATATATATCGTGAACAGTACATTTTACTTTAACCCTTCAGCGTTTTGTGTGTGTCTGCATTTATTCAGTTTCACTTCACATCTCCATCCACGAGACCTTCGTTTTATAAGATATCGAGAACACAAAACCAACCACAACGTGCATCGTCATTACACAAAGCAGCAGTGGGCATGTGCAGTAAACTGTGACGTCATTGGTTCCCAAATGCTCCGTTTGACATGTACACACAATATGAGATGGCTTCATGTAAAGGGGTCGACTTTATGTCCAGAGAGATTCGTCCACATCTTTAGACACAATGTGGGTTTCATGGTGCCGCTAGAGTCTCCTCTTACCTTCTCATTGTCCTGGTTTAGAAAACGTGACAACCTGCTGTGTGTGTTCCCCTTTTATGGAGAGAGAGAGAGAGAGAGAGAGAGAGAGAGAGAGAGAGAGGGAGGGCAGGAAGAGGTAGCGAGAAATATCGAGAGCCCTAAATTTATGTGTCCTATTTTCCAACCCCGTTGGTCTCAATTTACTCCGGCCATTTAGAATGTGGCCATTTTTAAACTCACCCCATAACTTTTTCCTCTACCCTCCTCCCTCCCTCCCTCCCTCGCCCTCACTTTCCACTCTCTCCATCTCAAATTCTATTCCTCTCCTCCGCTCTCTCGCTTTTCATTACAGACAGATTCGGCAGATTAATGCGTGCGCGGTGCTTACGTGTACTTTGAGGGGACGAGGGAAACGATTAGAAACGAGACGAAGTTTCGGCTTTTACAAAATGATGGATTCAAGAAAACCAAAACAAATTGGTCCATTCTCGACATGTGGGATGATGAACTGTAAGGGCTTGTACTCTTCTTTTATTCATCCTGTCATCATTCTCTCTCTCTCTCTCTCTCTCTCTCTCTCTCTCTCTCTCTCTCTCTCTCTCTCCGTCTGCTCCCCTTTTGTTCTCCTGCGTTCCCCTGTTTTCTCTCTTTCACCTGTCACTCTCTCTCTATCTCTCTCTGGTTCATCCTGAGGCCGCCCACATGAGGCAGGCAGATTTACACCTCACATCCCCCCAAGCCTCACCCATTCATCCTCACCCCTGTCTTTGCTTTTTGTCGTCTCACTCCATCCCTCCCTTTCCAACCTGCTTGGCCTCTTCTCCGTCCCCCTGGCACACCAGGACCAGCCACACCTTCTCCTCCATCCCATCCCTCCATCCCCCTGATCCCTCTGGCCTTACACCTCCTCCTCCCTCCTTGACTTCATATCCACTTCAACTATTGCACCGCGCTGCCTCGTCTCCCCTCGCTCCCTCCTCGTCTCCTCCCTCCGGACACGAATAGTCTAGCCCTCCCTTTTCCCACTTCTCCTTACTTCACCACCACCACCGTGATCTACAAGCAACTCCTCCTCCCCCCCTCTGATATCCTTCCTCCCCTCTTATCCCCTGGTGGACCTAACACCAGCCCTTTGCCAGGACCCTTATTAGCCTTATCTCCGCCTGCCTCCGCCGTGATTCAGGGGTGGAGAGGGAGCGGACCTCTATCTATTCATAGGCTGAGATGAGTCAGTGCTTTTCTATGAAGCATACAGCACATATGGAGAGGAGAGGTACAAATGTAGGACTGGTTAATTACTCAGCCCTTTACAGTAACGGATCAAAAACAGGCTGCGGCCCCACCCTGCTCCACCCTCCTTCACCTTTAACACAACCATTTCCCCTCCAGCTGTTTGCATCTGTCCGTTTACAAACCTCCGTCTCTCGTGCCCCTTGGTGACGGGTCATTTGACGCTCTAGTAAACAGATCCGGGCCCGACAGCACCCGGTGTGCCCTTTCTTTTATTTTGGATAATCATTGTGTAATCGCTGTTAGAAATACTTAACTGAAGCTAAAAGCGAAGCTGGAAAACCTGTGGTTTGTGCCACAGGGTCAGATTGGGCCACATTTTATGGAGCAAATAACAGGAGTGATCTCTTCCTCCAGTTCAGATGATTACTGATCTGTTATTTCTTCTTCCTGTTTGACTTTTCTTGGTCCATGACGCACACGTGGCCTCCTGTGAAGAGCAACTCTTTGAAAGGCTACATCCACTCTACTGTGTTGTAGTTTTAAAACACATCACTGTTGCTACGTTTAGTTTTTCGAGCGGCTAATACAGAATTTTTCTGGGCCGCAAGAAAATAAATCCCCGCTCTTACTTTTCATCACTGCTGTTTTTCATTCGTAGTATTTTCTACACAACCAACTGCAGAGTCAACGACAACAATCTGCTTCCTGTTTACGTGGTCCTGGTCATGTGACATGTGTTTGCAGGTGTGTTGGTATAGACACACGTATTAGTAAGAATGTAGCCTCAGTGGAGGCAAAGAGAGAGGGAAGAAGGAAAGAAAAGAGGGAAGGAGACGGAAGGAGACGGAAGGAGACGGAAGGAGACGAAGTCAGGGAGAGGGAGTGAAGAGTGAGGGAGGCAGGGATGTGGAAGAAGGCAGGCGCGAGTGAGGACCACAATGTACTCGCTCAATTACTCACCAATGCTGTGCCAAGCCGGCCCACGTCAGAGCCACATGCTGTGACACACACACACACACACACACACACACACACACACACACACACACACACACACACACACACACACACACACACACACACCCAAATCACTATGTTCAGACTTGCTGACATACGGTATAAAAATCATTCAGCCTTTAAGTGCCTCGGCATCAAGCTAATTCTACCCAGGATCCTAAAATCACGTCCTCATCCAAGGTGTGTCAGAAAGAGATGAAGTGTGTAGTTCATGTAAACACACACACACACACACACACACACACATGCTGATGCTTGCGCTGCCCTTTTTTTCCAGAGACATCCAAACACACATAGAAAAATGTAAGTGTCAGTGCATCGACATGTAAAAACACACACTCATACATAAGTGACAGTCCAATCTACTCAGGTGTCAGAGGCTGTTTCCACCTGAGCTGACTGGATTGTTATAAAGGAGGAACAGCTGTGCAGGGAATTCAATCTTAACATGAAATATAAAAGATGTAAATCTGCATGTCGTCCACTTTATGCTGCAAATGAAGCATTTGTTCCAGAATTGCATAAACTAGTGCAGTGGCTGTTTATAACCCTGCCTGTCTCGAATGCTCCCTTTGTTTGGCTGCAGCTTCTTCTCTGAATCTGTTTTCTGAGTTTCCTGCAGTAATTCAGATGCAAACTGGACACACATGCGTCGAGGAACCTCTTGCTTTTTTAATTCGGTGCTTGTGTTATTAGGTCATAGAGCGACAGTGCTCCTGTGTGTGAGCCTGAGACGTGGGACTCTTCTAAAGAGTTGGCGTCTGGCGTATTTTCTCCGCTTTCACACCAACATGAATATTTGCAACTCTTCCTATTTCAAAGTAAAAAGCACTTCTGCTATCTTCAGATACCTGTTCCCCGATACAGACACTGAGACTTCTGGAGTTTGCTTTCTGGATTCATTTGGATAGATTGTGTGTTCGCTGTATTTGTCCTTTTCTGTTTTTATCTCAGTGCTCAGATCTTGTCTTTTTGAAAATCCAGGTCCTCCTGTTCATAGTCTCATTGCCACAGAAACGTTCCCGAGGTTGACGGAGAGAAAATAAAAAAAAGAAACACAGAAAGGATCTTTTTGCTCAACCCCATTCTGTCTCGTTGCATCTCTCCCTCTCTCTGTATTTTGTCTCAACTGCTCCGGCGCTCTCCTTTCTCCTCTCTCTCTCTCTCTCTCTCTCTCTCTCTCTCTCTCTCTCTCTCTTCTCACGTCATGTGAGTTGAGGCGAGGCGAGCGCCGGTGATGAATGTAAATGTTGCCCCTCCCCTCGCTTGTTCTCCTAAATTACAGCAAACACCACCTCCTCTTTAGTCTCCGCTCTCGCTGTCTGTCTGCATTTGCCCACAAGCCTGCGCTCCGTCCTCTGCTCTGCCGCCAGCATCCGCACAAACCCGTTTAGATACAGTACACAGATGCATGAGTCAGACGTGACAAACAGACAGTATACAGTGAGACGGAAAAAAAAATCCACCTCCAGCATGTGTGTGATGCTTATACTGTGCAGTGCGAAAGGCCTCGGCTGCAGACACAGCCAGAATACACCTGCTTCATTACCCTCATCCTCGTATCGGTCACCGGGGACAGGCAGGATTTATCTTTTAAAAATGCGCTGCACATTATTAGTTACTTTTTGTGGACAGGACAGAAATGACAAATGTGATTTATGGCGCTACAGCAAATTTATCTGAAATGTTTAAAATGTTGATTCAGGAATTGGGTGTCTGAGTGCAGACTGGAGGTGCAGGGGATTGAACCACCGACCTTCTGCTTGACCCTCTCTACCTCCAAAGTGGCCAGAGTGGTGTGAGTTCAAAATCCCATCTGCCCCCTGAAGCCTCACTTTCTCCCACACAAAGTTGCGGGTGCTCTTTTCGGTTGTTTTCCAACTTTGTGGCTTTCCACAATCCGACAGCACCTCCTCCGGTCGACCTCTCCCGGTAATAAATCTACATAGAGCGATCCGTGAGGCGTCCACGTCCGGAGCGCTGAGGAGTTTGATGTTGACGGTGCGAGCGCGGAGACATTTAAATAGAACACCTCGGCGCTGCTTGTTCCTCCTGCCAATCTTTGACCAAATCAGGCCCAGAACAATCGATACCCGTTGAATGAAAGGGCGGACAGGTGAGCCCGAGGTTCTCCGGCTGCGGATCTGCCATGTGCAGGACCTTTTGGCTCGGCTCTCAATTGCTGACAAGCTGGACAGTTGGAGCTTGATAGCCTGACGTCCGAGCAGAAATCCAGTACTGCCTTCCGTAGACTCAGCAAGAAAGAGAAAAGTGTCCTAACTTCTCCTTTTAAATTAGCTGTGAATGTTCTCTTTGGGGAATTAATGTGAAATATTCTCATTAAAACGTCACATATCGATCATTTTCACTACTGTCATCGTGCCATTGGACACGTTGTTGTCTTTCCTCCCATTATCTTTATCACCATCTTCAATATCATCAGACACTATCATCATTGTCAATAAAACAACCCCCTGCTGGGCATTTTGATCTTTGCAGTAGCTCCTGTATTTGTTCTCCGTCACATCAGCTACTCGTTTGGTCGACTGGAGCTCGGCCGCCCTGTTCTCCGTCAAAGACTGATTTGCATTTGCAAAGTCAAACAGGCTTAATAGACTTTTATTGGCATGAGGTGGCTGGGTGTTGGGGGTGTTTAAACAATGCAATATGCTAATAAACAGAACACAATGTACCAGGACGACAACAACAAAAACAGTCTCGTTCACATGGAAACGTCCGACCCCTGCATCAGTAAATCCATCTGCTTTTATTAAGAGCATATTAAACTTACATTAAAAGAGGTTCTGACTGTAAAGAGCAAAACAAAGATGGGAGCAATGGGGTTGTGGATGAAACCACATCCAATAATTCACAACATTTTAATATTTGCGATGCGCCTCCCAGCTCATTGTGAACTTTGGCACAGAGGCACAGCGGATCCTGTCGCAGGAGCGTCTCCGCACAGTCCCCCGAACTTGAGCCAAGGTTATTTTATTAGATAAGAATGTGGAAGTAATGGCCCCGGACCTGTGTTGTATTCTCACCTTGTTCTGGATAAGGGCCAGTGTGACAGGAGCACCTGTCGGCAGCGTGCTGCGCATCACATTCCATTAAGTAGATTACGCAACGTGCCGGAGCTGCACTTTTATCTCTCCTCAAGTGAGACAAAGATAAGTGATAAAAAAAAAAAGACTGGATGTGCTTTTGCTTGTTTTAGATCTCGGACTGTGACCACACAAATCAGAGGCTGAATTCGTGCAGGATAAAGATAAAAAAAAAAAATCAAGTTCCACATAAAGTAGACGAGGAGAAGAGTCACCTTTCTGCCCTCTGAATAGTTGTAGTTGTCCTTGGATCGCTGAAGTCCAGCTGCTGAATGGTGTGCGTTGGGTTTTAATATGAAGAGGAGACTGTGGCTGGTTTTGAGGGATGAAGGAAAGAGGTGGAAGTCGACTCCTCTCCCCGCACGCAGACGTTAAGGGATGTTGTGATGCTGTGATAGTAGAGAGCACGGAACCTGTCTGATTTTATCCTGTGTTTCATGAGACCAGGGCTGTGCAGGGGCTTTTTTTACCCCTTCTTGAAGTATAACAACATCCCGACAGAACCATGTTTCCTCATTGTGCTGCACAACAGGATCTATATACAGTACCTTGGCTGTTATGTGACCATACAGAGCCGTGATTGGACCGAATGACTCCGTCGAGAGGCCTAAACACGGCCTTTGCATCGTAATTTAGATCCACCATGAAGTTTAACAGCGTGCAGTAAAACCTGGAAGCTCAGGAATCAAGTTACAGATTCAGAGCCCTTTATCCTAATGTACTGTAGGAATTACATCTGTATTCGACAACCGGGCTCCTCGTGATTAACGTCCAGCACCGATGTTTAGAGGCAAAGCAGGAGGTCGTGAATGCTGCGTCGTGCACAGTGGGAAATCAGAGCGTGGAGGAGGTTATGTTCTCACCTCGTCCGTTTGTTGGTTTGTTTTGTAGATGTGATGTTTTTCTTAAATGTCATTAAATGGACGTTGTCGGTGTTTTTGATTATTTTTCGTCTCTCAAAAAAGCAGAGAAGTTGTGGGGAGCGTTTGATCCAAGGTCAGCAGGGGGACACACGAGGCTTCGGGCTCGTCCGACTTAACCACTCAGCTATCTCTGGGCCCGGGCATCGCTTTCCTCCGTGTTGCACCCTGCAGCAGTTTCTGTAATCAAGAAACCTATTCACCCGCATCTGTTTTATCTCTGCACTATTTTTCCAAAATAATTTCTCCCCTCACTTCTTCTCCGTGACTTATATGGCAGCGGAAAAAAAAAAGGCATCAACGGAATTGTTTGTGCCGAAGATGGATCGAGTCACAGAGTCCAGAAACACACACTCCGAACCCACCTCACCCAATAAAACACACACACACTGCTGCGACGCTGCTTCCCTCCATGCACAGACCTGCCGTTGTATGCACGGTACATTTGGTACATAGGGTCGCACCTGACCGATATATAACGTCTTTGCAGCTCTGCGTTGCTGTACGGGAGAAACGGTGTGTTTTCTATACGGAGAGGAACAACGTCTCCGTGGCCCCAGAGCGACGCTGAGGGACGGGGAATGTGCTGCTTCCTATACGAGTATTAACATCATGATTCTCGGTATCGGACGCCTGATAAATATTAAACCCCCTCAGATGACCTTATGGTCTCAGGCCAGAAGGGAGTCAGTGTGTTCAGGTGCATCCTCACATGTAATTTAGGCTGCAGCACGAGTATGTACGTGGATTTATCAACACTATCCCCCAATGTGCTTTATTTTCATACCGTTACTTTGAAAACAAAAAGAAAATGGTGAGTTCTTTCATTCTTTAATCTCTTGTTTTTGTGATAAGCAAGACAACGAATCACACGTTATTTTGAGTTGGAGTTTCAGTGACATGCAGTAGGTTGTGCACGAGCTGTGTTCGCCCGCTCGGCCCCTGCAGTGGAAAGTAGGTTATTGTCTGTGATGCCCCGGAGCAAAGCGCAGAGCGAGCAACATGCCTGCTGCCTACAGTAATATCAACTTGGATTGTGCAGCATTAGATTCTTTAACTTGTTAATTTCTGAGACAAACACCGATAGAACACTCTTTACCCGGTTTCGTGTGAGGACTCAGTTTCTCAAATAGAAAAGTAAGCAGCACGACTTCTGACTCGTTAACCTTCTGAATTAAAACTCAGAGACAATAAATACAAATTGATTTTCATTGGATGTTCCTCTCAGGCTCCTTCCTCCCGTCAGACCCATCACGATGCCGTTGAGCGTCGCTGAGTGCTGGAGGGTCGGCAGCCGGCCTCGTGGATAACAAACCTCCAGCGTGTCCTCGGAATACTAAAGAAACAACACTTTCTACCTCTGCAGTCCTGCTGCTCGGATGTAAACGTGTGCTCAGGGTCAGCGATACAAAAAGTTGTGTGAACGTTTGGTTCCAACAAGTCGTGCGCGAGACTGTCGGCAGAATAATGGAGGCTGCTCCCCGGTGACTGATCATCCCTTTGCTGCTCTGCTCAAACTGTGGAATTATTTCTCGGTGTATAGGCGCCGGGGCAGGAGCGACGGCAGGTGTGAAGCAGATCAGTGTGTGTGTGTGTCTGTTTGAGATCCTGTGTGGGCAGCGGGGAAGTGGCAGCAGGATGCGTGTTGAGTTGTGAGTTGAAAGGGGCAGAGAAGAGCGCTGTGTGGGTGGTGTGTGTGTGTGTGTGTGTGTATCGTGTCTGAGTGCCTGTGTGCGTTTGTTAGTGTATTAGAATGTGTAAATGCATGTAGGTGACTGTTGTGTTGTTGTGTGTGTGTGTGTGTGTGTGTGTGTGTGTGTGTGTGTGTGTGTGTGTGTGTGTGTGTGTGTGTGTGTGTGTGTGTGTGTGCAGTAAGTGGCATTCTCTTTTTGTTCCCCACTAATGGCATCCTTAGCAGGGCTGTTACGATGGAAACCACGTTGCCACGGAAACACAGCCTGTCTCCATGAATTAGAAGTATTTCACTCCCTCTCTTAGCCTCTCTCAACCACTCTCTCACTTTGTCACACTCTCTCTCTCTATCTCTCTCTCTCTCTATCTCTGTGCCTCCCTCATCCTGTCTGTCCTCCTTTCCCCTACTCCTCTCTCTCTCTATCTCTGTCTCTCTCTCTCTTTCTGTCTCTTCATCTCTGTTCCTCCTCTCCACTCGTCTCCCCTTAAACCTGACAGGGCAGCAGCTGACACCTGAGGAGAGGTGTGCATGTACATGAAGCAGCGAGGGACGGACTGACAAGGGAGACAGAGGGAGAGGGAGAGGGAGAGAGAGAGAGAGGAGAGAGAGAGAAAGAAAAAGAGGAGTGGGGGTGGATTATTTTGTGAGGCAAAAACTATCTCTGAGTGTGACGGAAAATGTGGGTGGAGGGACAGATAGAAGGATGTGACGGAAGGGAAAGTGGAGAATTTAAAAGCGCTGGTTATAAGGCAGGGACCAAAAGTCTGTGGACAGATGTAAGGGACAATTCCTGACAGCTCCAGATGTTTCATCCTAATATGGAACAAAGAAACTTATTGTCTCTGCTTGTGTGAAGGCCTCTTCCCAACAAAATCATATGTAATCAAATTAAAAAGATCAATTATTCACGTGCTTATATAACTAAAATAATCGTACTTTCCTGTTTTTAATATATAACATGTATAGTTCCCTGAAGCCACAGAAGTCTTGTTGCAAGCTAAACAGGAAGTGTGAGCTTGGAGTTTATTAAAAGTTTTGTAGTCAGGAGAGAAAGGTCTTGAACCATTAGGATAACGAATACAAAGGATGTTTACTCAAGGTCCAGGTATCGGAACATCTCTATCGCGTCCCTCCGTAAAAACACGTTCTCCGTAGAGCTGCTAATCGTGAAAAAACTCCACAGGGTTATTTGAAGAGTTTCCCGTAATTGAAAAGCGAGCGGCCGACTCAAACCCTGAAAAACCAGGTCATGTATAACGTGTGTATTGTCATGCTCACATTAAGAGAAGAGACACTTTTAGAGAGCAGGCATAAAATATTGAAATGAAAAAGGGGGCTTGATTAGAACGGAGTGTGGAGATAGAGAGAGTTAAAGGAGGCAGGGTCTTGTTCCACATATGGAGGGAATATAAAATTGGGTGAGAAAACGGAGAAGCAGAAAGAGAGAGAGAGAGAGAGAGAGATTGATTATGTGCTCCTAAGTGCTTTCGGCATTATTGGAACTGTACTGTCCTCCCTAACCAGGCGACTTGAATTAACATTGCAGGGAGCAGTGATTGAGAGCGGGGTGGGGGTGGGGGTGGGGGGGTGGGGGAATGGAGAGATAGTGGGAGAGAGTGAGAGATGGAAGGAGGGCAGGAGGGTAAGGGGATGAAGGGGGTGGGCTGGCAACGGCGGGAGAGAGCGAGGGTCTGGAGGGAGGATGGAGAGATGGATCGCATAACTGGGTTCAGAAGTAGGACAGAGCGAGAGACAAAGAGAAAAAGCGGCAGAGCGAGAGAGAGAGAGAAAGAGAGAAAGAGAGAAAGAGAAAGAGCATTCGGGTTGAGACGACTTGCAAGACAAAAGCCAAATTGAAAAAATCAACACGCTAAACTCTATAAATTCCGGCTGAGTGCTGTGCATAATAATCCATTAGGAGGATAATAACTTTAGAAATTTGACTTTAAATATTCATTTTAAACGCTGAATCGTCAGAACGGGAAAAAAAATCCATTTGGGGAATAATAATAATCCAATCAGGACGAGGAGGCAAAGATAAAAACAGGAGGGCGAGAGACAGAGACGTAAGTTGGAAGAGAACGGGCAGATGGGTTTGGATAAAGTTCAAATAAACGAGGGGAAGGGCGGCGGTTGTGTATCTCGCCAGGAAACAGGGGGAAAGGACAGTTAAGGACACGCAGGGAAGGGAAGGTTGAGCGTGGGAAAGGAGGACGTGTGTGTGTGTGTGTGTGTGTGGCGGACGGAGGCTGATGGAAAAGGAGGGATGGGAGTGACACGTGCAGACGGAGGAGGAGAGGAGGAGAGGAGGAGGAGAGGAGGAGAGGAGGAGAGGAGGAGGATGGAGGTGAAGCGACAAAGCTGGAGGAATAAAATGTTGTAACGAGAGAGTTAAAAAAAAAACTCATGCAAACTTAAAGAGGCGTTTGTCTGTTGTCCCTCCTGCCGTCGCTCCGAGCTCCCTCCGGCTCCTGACTCCTCCTCCTCCTCCTCCTCCTCCTCCTCAGATAAGCTGCTCATACACTGTTAAATGTTAAATTCCACCTCGCACTGTTCCACCAAACTGTCGGAGGTGAAGAGATGAAGCTCACGCTGCACGTTACCGTCGGCTGCTGCTCCGCACTCCAGTCAAAGAAGCGAAGTTCGTTTGCCTCGGCTTGGAAAATGTGGACATTTTGGTTTATCTGTTTTGCAGGAGGCACGTTTGAGACGCTGCTATATTTTAAAATTGATCACCACATACACTCTGATTGTGTTTTTTCCATTTTGCGCAGACGCACTAAGGGAAAAGTGCAGATTTTTTAGTGGAATCGACTTCGTAACTGTGCTTCGACTGAGCCTGACGGCAGCTAATCAGTGTTTCTGATATCCGATCTCCCCTCTGTTCGCTACACGACAAACCACCGAGGCTGAAAAACCTCAGAAATTGTATCAAAAATCAAACTCCCTCCGTCCCTCTCTCCGTTCACCCCCGTTCCCTCTCCCCCTCGTCTTTCCCCTGCCTCCTCCTGATTGGAGGGGAGTGACCCCTGCCCCGCCGCCTGCTCAGGCCAGACACACAAAGCAAACATCAACTCGTGCTTTACTCTGCATGCCGAGCGCATTACTCTGAGGGGGACAGGGTGGCGGCCTGATGGAAATGAAATTCCGGTGATGGAGCACCTGCCTCTTTAGTCTAATGAGAATTCTGGTCAGGTGATAATTTAATATCACTGAGGAGGCGGAGACGGAGCCGGGGATTTTTCAGGTTATTTCGGATTATAGCTTTTCTGCCAGGTGTGAGAATTCCATCGATGAGATAATCCTTATTATTTATGACGGTTGATCAAAGACCATGACGGGTATCACAACATGTTCGAACAACAAAGGAAGAAGTACACTCATCCTTAAGTACAACACTGTAAAAATACTCACAGTACAAAAGTATTATCAGCAAATTGTATTCAAAGAATCAGAATAAAAACATGTGATGTATTTATTATTATATAAGGCTTTTTGACACTAGCTGCATTTTGCAGGTTTAAATAAATGTAGAGCAGTAAAAAAGTACAATACTTGGGATTTAAAGTTTAAAAATATTTAATAAATAAGTATAACTACTTAACATATGAACTTAGTTACTGTCCGCAGTGGTTGGAAACAAAGGGACATGAATATATTATAATGCAAAATGTAATATTAATGTCACACTACTTCAAATCTCGTGGTCCTCCTGTACACGGTGTGTGTCCATCACGTCCCAGCTGGTCGGCTCCTGCTCTTTTTTTAAAAAAAGAAGCCCTAAATAGATTTGCTTTTTTCTCGACCAGTGAACCTGCAGTTTGGATATTTCAGATGTCTCATTTTGAAAGCGCACATATTAAAGTGCACGCTGGCCGACCTCTGTTACAGCTGACAAATGGTGCTAAGTGCCGTTGGACGTAATGTGACCTAACTTCGTCACAGTTATATTTATATATTTCTCTTTGTTTAGATCTTTGACGAAGGTGTTTTTTTGTGGGTTGTTGCCGATACACTTTGTGAAATTCATAATTACAAAAACCAGGTTTATCCGTTTTTCATTCATAACCACTTTGTTATATATGTTACATTTAATCCACTACGTTCTTATGTGAGGACAAATAAGTGTAATTTGCTAATTAACAAATCAATTAACGCATTTAATGCCCTAATCCACATACTGCAGGTGGTTATGTTTAATAAAACATCGCATAAGCTGCGACAGTGTTTTTGCACTTTGCTCCTTTATATATATATCCTGAAGCGAATGCACTCAGTATGCACACAGAGTATATGTGCATCTACATGAGTGTGTTATTGATACTATGTCGACTCACTTACTGGACTGAAGCCCAGCGTGTGTACCTGCACAGTAAATACTCTTACTCCACTCGTGCTCAGCCAGTGCTTGTGCAATGCATTACTGCCGCTTTCAGAGTTCATATCCTGAAAGTACTCCCGAGCCAACTCATCACGCAAACGCACTATAATGCAGAGCACACAGCGCCGCACCGTGCAGCACTGTTCCTCCATTACCTGCTGTGGGATTTGTCTGGCGAATGCAGCCTGCCTGACTCCATCTGATTCATGTTGTTGCAGGCGCTGCTCGGGTTTGCAGCTGCCACCAGTTTATACCTGCTCGTTCCCATGCTAGTTTCATGCTTGGAGAGAAGGTGCAACAATTTGTTTTACTGTATGTGTTGTGTGCTTTTTTTTTTGTGTGGCTACTAATGTATGTGTGTGTGTGTGTGTGTGTGTGTGGGTGTGTGTGTTAATGCACCACGGTTTTACCAGGTTCTGGAAGTTATTTATAGCATCTTTATTTCAAAGATTCATAGATTTTAATTAAGAATTCAGATTGTTTGGATGAAGCCAGAGACAGAGGAGAGCTGTGATGAAGGGAAGAGGGAGTGGAGCAGCTTTAACAAGGTGGGGGGGGAAGTAACAACACACACATTATGTTGTGTGGATGTAGATGAAATAATAGACGTTCTCTCTTTTAACTCTTTCTGACATGAAGCCTGGATGACGCAGCAGTACCAGTATGTCCAATAAGTACAGTAGCTGCCATTAAAGACATGCACAGTATTTAAACTGGGACCAGTGTGTGTGTGAGAGAGAGCTACATGCATGTGTAAGTGTGTAAGTGTGTATGTGCGGCTCCAGATGCATGATTCCACTTCTGTTGGGTGACACATCATGCAGGAAGGTGAAGAAAGTGGGTGTGACTGCCACATCTGGCGTGTGTCTGTGTCTGAATGTACACGCGTGTGGACATGTACACTTGCTTTCAATTGTGCACGTTTGTTGCAGCACTCAAGCTATACGTGTGTGCATTCATTCATGTGTGCATGCACACAAAGGCGCAGCGAGCGAGAGGAAGAATAGCTCGCACCTCCTCGGTGTGTATTCTGTGGCTGCTGTTGCAACCAACTGTCAGGCGGAGACAGGAGGGAGGGAGGAGAGGAGGGGGGGGGAGCAGGCGGACGAGGTGTGAAACCATAACCAGTGCTTATGGATGTAGAAAACCATACATCAGAGGCGTTGGTGCTCATGAAATCACATGTAAAGGGTTAATTGTCCGGTGAAGGGTTTATAGCCGATTTGAATCCATTATAACCCAGCTGTGAACCAGTGGCTGGAAGGAAGTGGGTGATTAAACCCTCCTCAGCACAATGTTTGCACATTCTAAGAAATCACAATATTTCGAAGGCTGTGAACTCTGTGTCGCTCCACGTTTACACTGAGTATGTGTTACTGGTTTCATTGGGGCAGACTGAGAAAGAGACAAGAGGCTCACAGAGACGGATTCAGTCTGTAGAGGAAACTCCACACAAGTCACACACACATCAACACAACCAAAGTGTCTCAGTAACTGTAGTTTAACCAAATCACCTATAGTTCCTGTCTTGAATATTTAAATTTAATAATTTGGAAATTGTGGTGAAGTAACACCAAATGTATAAAGTGCAGATGTAACAGTGGGTTGTAGGTGATCGAGATGTTCACCCTTTAAAGGACAATTTTTCATTAACATGTCTAAAAACTAGATCTTTGTGCATTTCTTTGGGTTTGAACATTGTTTGAAACAAAATATATAACAATGTTATTCAAGGTAACGTTTCAACTTGGTCGCTTGTTAATTGCGTCATATCCTCAAAGGGTGTAATACGAAGAATAAACACGTTGCTACCCAGTTAGCTTTAGTCGGCAGTAGATATAATAATATATAATTTTAGATAAGTGATATACAAATAAAGTTATTATTATTATATATATTGGATGAAGCTTTTTAATTGTGTAAATGTACCAGTGCACAAAATAGAATATGTCCTACTGAAATCTAGTTACATGAATAACTATAAAATAGAAATGGTCTGAGCACTGAAATTTAAATGTGTGAATCGCAGCTGTTCTTCATCCTGTCTCTGTCTCTGTCTCTGTCTCTGTCTCTCCTTTACTCCACTGTCCCGCTCCCCTTTCATTTTCATCCTCAGTTCAAAGGTTCCAGGCTGAGTTTTTTTTGGCCTGACAGACGAGTGCCGCTGCCAAATCCGCTCCTCTGTTGGATCAGCGGCACACCTCTGCAGAGCAGCCTCTCTTTTGTCTCCAGACCTGTTTCCGTGCCCCCCCACACACATCCATGTTCCGGAGCACTGCTACAGGTCTGGTGCGCCTCTGCTGCTACTGGACCCACTTACTTTTCAAACAGCGCCTGACAGCAGCTAAACCCTTTTCTCTCCCTCCTCCCTTTTATCCGGGCCCTGCTCCTTCTGTTCATTTCATCTGTGTAAATCCGTGTCCAGCGGTGTGAAATCTGTTAATCGATCGTGACACTGATTGCAGGGGCCGCTGTTGTACGGCGGCTGCGGCGACACGGGAGCCAGGAGGATAGAGAAAGGGAGTGGATTGATGTGAGGTGTAGTGCACGTGAGCGAGAGAGTGCACGTGCAGATTGAGAGGGTGAGAGGACGGGCGAAACAGAAGGAGAGGAAGAGATGAAAGAGAGGGGGGGGCACGTGCATGAGAGACAGGAAGAGAGAATAATGTCTGTGTGTGTGTGTGTGTGTGTGTGTGTGTGTGTGTGTGTGTGTGTGTCAGAGTGGGGGTGAATGAAATATTCCTAATTGACGGGCTGAAGGTTGGTGGTCGCTGGTTTAACGGCTTGATGACTCTAATGGGCTGTTGTGTGCCATTTAGATATTGTTGTGGTTAAAAAGCTTTGGCAGCTACAGGACTCCTGTCACGGAGAGAGAGAGAGAGAGAGAGAGAGAGAGAGAGAGAGAGAGAGAGAGAGAGAGAGAGAGCAACGCAGTGTTGAAATTATTTAATCCTTATTTACTCTCAGCGTTAAACATTTCCTGATATCTGGAGCAAATGGGTCACATCACTAATCTAAACATCTGGAAGTAAATGAACAGCTGTTGATGTGACCTCATGTCCTTTAGCTGAGGTTTGGTTTTACACCATGTGATTGGACAACAGGCCACAGCGTCACCCTTCATATCTCAATATACAGACTTGTCCACAAAAGCAAGCTCTGCAGATTTAAAAGAAAATGTTGGATTGAAAATGGTCAGGTAGCAAAAATCAATGGCCAAATAGAGAAAATGGAGAAAAGTAGCCTGTTGGTAATGAGTCCTCTTAAAGTGCACGGCCTCAGATCTACCGTATAATACCACATATTAAAGTATATTAAATATCAGGCTTTGGATAACGTCTGCAAAAACTCGAGGTAAACTCCAGTGCAAATGACATCACCACAGCGACGTCTCACTCCTCTTATCCGGGATGATGTGTCTTCAGTTTTGCACCGTGGGAGGAATTGCATCCGCGTCGTCCATCTTGTATCTACAGTGTACGATGCAGGGGAAGTGAGGGGAGTTCTGGGATAAGGAACGATACAGTTTGAAGTATTCATAAATCCAGCAGCTAGTTTTTGCCTCCGTCCGTCTGTCCTGAAGCAAAACAACCTCTCACATCTGTGGAACATGCAACTCTCGCTCGCTGCCGCCTTGTCTTTCTTCAAGCTTCACTGGCTCAACTTTGTTTTAATGAGGCCTCCCGCACAGACACATGCACACAGGTAACCACAAGTGCATAACAAGACGGGATCTGACGGTGACATAACGAGGGAGCGTCCCGACGCGTTAGCGTCACAGAGAGGCAGCGCCACAAGAGCCGGGTGGCGAGGGAGAGTGAGGTACGAGGAGAGGAGCATGCAGATTGGCTTATTGTCTTAGCCCGTCTTCTAACATGTTCTGTTGTGGAGACAAATCCTCGCCGCTGTCACGCCAATAAAGCAGATTTGAGTTTTAATTTTCCCCGCAGCCTCCCGAGCGAGGGATGGTGACGGAGACAGATAGAGGGTGGTCTGTTTGCAGGAGGAACCTCTCTCAGTTTTCATTTTATCGCGTGCCTCCGTGTAATTTCTTCCTCTCATCATTCCGGCGATGCGGAACATTTGTTACATCTGTCACGGAGCCACCGCGGCGTCGACCCCGGCGCCCTCCGCTTCTCGAGGTGCCGGAGAACGAGGACTCGAGGCTGATTCCGCAGTTGCGCTCGTTAAGTCAGCGTGGATGAGAGAACGCCGGCTAAATGCCTGAAATGTAAAATGCAGGGGACGGGCGGAGAGCAGAGGAGATAAAAGAGGAGTGAGATAGAGAGGGTAGTCTTTGCTTTGGGAAGTGGAGAGGCGAGGAAGAGGAGGAGGAGGAGGAGGAGGGAGATAGAGAGGGTGGTCTCAGCGCTGACAGTGACTGAGAGCAGGCCTTTATCGTGTTGCCAGGAAAAGAACACAGAAGCACATATCAACCGTACTCTCACTCTATTTCCTTTTGCTCTCCGCTCGCCCCCTCCTCCTCCTCCTCCTCCTCCTCCTCCTCCTCCTCCTCAGCCACTCTTTTCCATAGGCCGACAGTCTTGAGGGTAAACGTTGACCTCGGCCCTTGCTGTGATGCATACATATCACATGTTGGAGATGAAGAGTAGAATTGGGGCTGAGGTGAGGAAACCAAGTAGTGGATGTGGCAGAATTCAGTTATTGTGGTGGGAGGTGGCGAGAAGCAGCCCCAGCATGATGATGGCTCTGGGCCTACGACTGACAGCGCAGCCCAGGTGCACCCTGGGATGCATGATAGATGGAGAGAGGGAGGGAGGAAGGAACTGAAGAAGACGCCGTAGAGAAACGTAGCAGGGGAGGGCTGAGAAGAAGAAGAAGAAGGACGAGGTGGGGTGTCGAAGAACGAAGAGGAGGAGGAGGGAGAGCGGGAGATAATAGGAGGAGAGACGAAGAGTGGAGAGTTGAGGGCAAGCAAGAGCAGGAGATTGAAATCAGCAGATATGACAGGAGTGGAGGAGATAGCGGAGGACGGAGAGAGTGGAGGGGGAATAAATGGATGAATAACATCCCTTATCTGAAACTTAGCGTCTCCCTCACTCCCCACTGCCTCGTTTCCACCGCATTAAAACGCCCGCTGACATCTGGATTCTGTCTTCAGTGGGAAAGGTTACAATCAGCATTCACGCTTATTTATCGGCTCCGTCTCCGAGTGGCAGTGATGCCCCTCGCCCCCCGTTCCCGTTGTGACGCCACGACGCACATCATGGAGGCAATAAAGGCTCATTGCCTCCATCTGTAACTTCTGTGACTCTGCTCGGCCTCAGATTCCATCCGTCTGTGTTCAACCAGCTTCGGCATCGTTCGGTCGCCACTGAGACACGGTCACTGGCCCGTAGGCTGCTTTCTAGTGTTTACTAGAAAAGACGTGGGAAAGAGTTAATGGGCCTTTTACCTGCGTCTTCACTACAACAGGAAAATGTAATATTCAGGCAAAAGGTGGCGTCTGGGTGGAGCAGCAGAAGTCTGGACACGATGTAGAGATTGTTATTGTCGTTGTCTTTCTAAGTCCATAACGTCTCCTCCGTCTTCTACGTGTATCCTGAGATATTTGGATTATTCTCGCTGGGAATTTTCCGTACATCTTACTGGATGGAAAAGTTCCAGAAAATGTCCAGAGCAAGTGACTCAGACATGTGCTGCCTCATATTCAAACCCCTTCCGGAAAAGTTCGGTGAAATGTCTGCAGGTCTGACAGCAGCTATAGAGAGAGAAACATCCCACATCAATGAAAACAGCATGAAGTCTTATTAGGAAGCTCTCGAGTGTGAGGTTCATGTTTATTTACTACAGTGCTGAAAATACATGTGTGTCTTTTATCGTGTTAACGTGTTTTAAAACTTGATTTTCACCGGAGTGTGACTTTAACTGGGTTTCTAAAGTCACCTGAGCTGGAAACCACTCCACTGTCTCCAGTGGACTTTTTAATGTGACCCCTGTGAAATTCTTAAATATGCTTGAGAGCTATATTAGTCTGAAGCATCTGAAAGTCGACCTTCAGAGAGAAACGGGCACCGAATCTTATTTAATTAGTTAATTAAACTTTTCTGCTGAGTTTGGTTTGGGTTGTAAATCCAGTAAACACTATACAAGTATATTATATACTTACTTACTATAATACCACACAGTGAATGTGGCTTTTTGTGCATAACAAAATGATGTCAGTGAAAATAATGAACTGCTTGTGAAGTAATGGTCGGTTACCACAGTAGGAGTCAAACTCGTTATCCAGGCATGATGGTGCTTACGTTTTAAACAGTATATTAGAATAAATATTCCTAACACACTCAAAACAAAACCTCCAAACCAGTCACTGTTTTACAAAATCATTTCATCCATAGGTTCAACACCCACTTCTTTATTAAATATGATTTATACTGAGCTTACATTTTTAGACAAATTCCCAGATATAAAAGCTCGACTGGCTTCACATATGTTGGAGACTCAACCTTCCCTCCAGCCTCCATATTTAGTCTCTGAGGCACACACACACACACACACACACACACACACACACACACACACACACACACACACACACACACACACACACACACACACACACACACACACACACAGAAGGAACTATTACTAATCTACAAGGACCAGGGGACAAACAAGTGCAGCAGCAGGAAAAGCATCAGACTGCAGCGGCCCCTCAGTGGGTCGTCTGCTAAACTTAGAGCAGAAATGGGCCAGAAAGAAACGATCTGTGCCTGCATTAGTGTGTCTGTGTCTGTGTGTGTGTGTGTGCGTGCATTTGTGTGCGTGTCTTGAGTGTTAAGTGGTATTAACTTCCGTTCACACACACTCTGATTGTGTTAAGATGTGAAACAAAACACTCTCTCCTGCATTGTGTCTCTTACGCGGCTTAATTTGTTCCTTCCGGTTTCTTTTTGTACTTTTGTTCCCCGTCCCTCTTTTCCTCGTCTTTTCATCCTCTCTCTCGAATCCGCGGAGGCTCGGGCGGCCGCGACAGTGTCGTCGCATTCAAAGTCACGTCGAGTCAAAATTAGTCAAATATTTTAATGAAGACCCGTGCGTTTTTTTGATTTTAATTAAGGTTCAAAAGTACTTAAAATAAGGTCACTGTTAATTAGATGATGGTCTGACAAATGTGCGAGCTAATTAAGCTTGTATGTGTTTGATTAAAGATAAGTCGGCTTCCATGATAAGAAATGTGATGATGAGGCACGAGAAACGCCAAGTGGAGGGAAAAGAGAAGACGGGGACTGTGGGGGGGTTGAATTGAGGTAGAGATAATAAGTGTGTGTGTGTGTGTGTGTGTGTGTGTGTGTGTGTGTGCGACAGAGGGGGAGAGACAGGCGGGCTCGTCATCAATATGTAATTTTAACGCAAGTGGTGATGGTGGCTTGAGCTCAGAGGCTTTATCAGAAATGAACGCTCTACAGTGTGTGTGTGTGTGTGTGTGTGTGTGTGTGTGTGTGTGTGTGTGTGTGTGTGTGTGTGCGTGTGTGTGTGAGAATGCCGGTGGCTATGGTGAGTTTTTTATCTCCTGCCCACTGTCTTTTAAATTCACTATATTTAAGCGAGGGCCAGCTGTTCCCCCCTTCCTCCTGCCTCACCTCCTACTCTCCTGCTTTCTCTTCTTCATCCCTCCATCCATCCATCCTCTCTCTCTCTCTCTCTCTCTCTCTCTCTCTCTCTCTCTCTCTGGCCGCTTTTTCCATCAGGCAGTGCAGCAGCCGTCAATAGCAGCCCCCTGCTCAGGTTCAAAGGGGCCTTCATAGGCAGGATGGAAATATGCTTTGCCAAAAAACCTCCCAGCAACAGACACCATCATCCCCCTGCCTCTGAGTTGCTCTACCTTTCCATCTCTGTGTCTTTGTCTCTTGTTTCACTCACTCTCTTCCTCTGAGTCGCTGCTTCCTCACAAATAATACGGGAAAAAGAAATACCTGTACGCTGTAAAGTTAACTTCAGACCTTAAAATCAATATACTGTTGCAGGGGAAATGTCAACCCAGTGCTGTTACACGGGCTAATTGGGATGTAAGCCCTCGTTCCACATGATCTCACAGATTATCTCTGGTTCTTCTTGTGCAGTATTTTAGGATTGGTAACACATGACCCTCTTTTTTATTTATTTATTAGAGTTTAACAGATCCGATAGATCCAAAAGAATGCAACTGTGGAGAACCTTTCCCAAAATGCATACTTCCTATCTCTCCTTATCTAACACACTTACTCACCAGTGGCAGTGCAGCACGACTGCTAGTTGGGAGCGGGCAAAGACAAAAGGATTTCTAGGATAAGAACAGTTTCATCCGCGTGAACCCAAAATACTTAAAAGACGTGATATCGGATCCATAGATTCATGTACTCGCCGATGCCTGTAGTGAAAACCCACAGGAAACAGGGCGTCCGCAGCTGACACGGTGGAACAGCGGGTTGTATTATACTCACTGAATGTGACCACTGTACAACACACTTCTCTATTCATTGTGTGTGCGTGTGTGTTTGAGTGCACGTGCATATTCCGGAGCAAGATTGGAAGTGGGTGTATTTCTTTTGCAGCCACTGATGTGCCCCTATCTGTGTAATTGAAATACCTGAGTTATTGACTCTCTCTCTCCCTTCCCAAGTCAAATAAGTGCTCCAGGAGTGTGCACTCATTTGGAGGCTCTGGGGCAGAGCAGGCCGACCAAGGCCTTTCAACCATGGAACACACACACACACACAGACACACACCAAACACACACAAGTACATATAACGAGCAGCCCACAGGGGCCAAATCTGCACAAATGAAGCATCCAGGCACAATTAGACGCACAAACACACAAACAGGCATCGATACACTCACACGCAAACGGCATAAACTGACACATACGGACGCTGAATCACACATGACACGTCTTTATCTCACACACGTGTCACGTAGCAGAGGACACACGCACACACACACACACACACACACACACACACACACACACACACACACACACACACACACACGCACACGTGTCCCGTCTCTCTCTGCCTCTCTCTCTCTGACAGCAGCAGTCCTCTGTGGTTGAACAAGTCAGGCTTAGCCTCCTCCTGCCTAAATGGCTGGCTGACTGCCTGACGTGCACACACACACACACACACACACACACACACACACACACACAGACACACACCTCAGTTTGCCTGCTCCATCACTGACTCCTGGCTTCCTGCCCCTTCACTGCTCGCTCCATACAGGATCACAGCCGTCTGCCAGGCTGCCCGCTTCCCCTCCATTCATCCTATTGTCACCACGTTGTCCTCGGCCTCCGTCCCTCTGGAGGCTGCAGATCTTGGCCCCGTCCTCGCTGCTCTTTGTACATCTCTATCCTTTATTCTCGCTCGCTTAATTCCTTTTCTCTCTTGTTTTTTTCCCTCTTCCCTTATCTCCGCTCTCTTTCCCACAGTTTTATCTGCTCTTTCTCTGCATCTCCTCGTATCTCTGCATCTCTCTTGCCCACCCCCCCATCCCTGACCCCCCCATCCCCGCTGTATTGTGTGCCGTGGCGTATTGTTGTCTGTGTACAGTGGCCGGCGCTCACGTCAGCTGTGGATGCACAGGGAAGAAGACAGGAAGCATATTTAAAGCCTCGCTGGCCGGCGTCCCTCGCCTGGCTGGCTGACTCGCTGGCCTGGCTTCCCCCTCTGGGAGTTTTAATACTCACTAATCGATCACCTTGTGCCAACAGAGGTGGTAATGTGGCCAGACCCTAATTATTGTTGCTGTAAATGAAGAGAGGTGTTTTGCAGCACTTCATTCTGCTCAAGCTTTCCTATCATCCGGCCCACCGGCTACGTTTCCTCACCCCCGTATCTCTCACCCTCGCCGTGTCTTTCCCTGCTTCTGTCTTCTGCTTCTTTTAGCCTGTTTCTTCTTTCTCGAAGGCCAATGAAAATCCTGCAGACCTCTGGCACTCTGAATAAGTGCGTTGGACAGTACATTAATGCTGCTCTTGAGAAGAAGAGAGCGATAGAGAGAGAGAAAGCCAGAGGAAATTGTGGGGGGGGGGACAGGGTGACAGGGGGGGGGATGCTGTACGCAGGATAAAGGAGGAGGCGAGAGTGGCGCGAGTCTGGAAATTCAATTATAACTGTGCCCTGGCGGTAATTCCACTGGTATAAATGGGACGGCGGAGTGAGAGAAGAGATGGATGAAGGACGAGAGAGGAAGGAAGCAAGAGAGGAAGTTGAGGAAGGAATGGATTCAAGTTATCTGAGGAACATGACCACCAGCATCAGTATTTCACGCACGCAGCCTCGACGGCATCGAACCCGGCTTTAGATGCACATGTTTTCTTATTTCGCACAACATGGGGATAATGACATGTTTTCAACCTCGCGCTCGTGTATCGTAGCCGTCGGCGTGCCACCTCTACGGTACGGCCCTGATCTCATTAATACAACAACAAGGTAACGGATCAACCCGCGTGCGTCCCCTGGGAGGGGCAGGTTAGCGTTTGATGTCGAGCCAGAGAGAGAGAGAGAGAGAGAGAGAGAGAGAGAGAGAGAGAGAGAGAGAGAGAGAGAGAGAGAGAGAGAGAGAGAGAGAGTCCTAAGAAGCCGGAGAGATTTCAACACCCTGCCTGCCCGGCTGTCAGCTGCCACCGAGTTCAAATCCTTTCAAAATAAACTCTCATTCATGTTATTTACCACACAAATGTACCAGAACACCAACACAGTGCATTGTACCTACAGTCGTTCTCATCGGCTGACTCACACGTGCACAATAACCAGCTCAGGACTTGTCTAGACTCACATCTCTCACCTCCTCCTCCTCTCATTCTGTCCAGCTCAATATTTCTCCTCAACACTTTGTGGCCTGGACATCGGGGTGAGAGACGTTTATCTGAGGGTCGGCTGCACTGTCTCCATCTCTCGTGTTCAGATTGAGCTCCTCCAGTGGAAGGAAGTCCGTAAATGTTTAATACGAGGAGTGTTCAGGGGAGGTGTGTTTACAGCAGGAGGCTCTACACCGACACTGCATCGTTTCAATGAGCTTGTGATAAAACAAACGGCTGAAAACGACAGATGACATTGAGGACAGCGGCCTCGAGTCCCGTCCCACCCCACCCCCCCGCCCTCCAGCCACCCACGTGTACAAACTCATTAAAGGAGTCATAAAGGCAACTAATGAAAATCATGACCGGTATCATTACATTAGCCCACTGGTGTCCTCTCGCCTCTCTCCTCTGCGAGCGGGAGAGAATAAAAGCAGCTAAATTAATGCTCGCACCAGTAATGTCACAAACCCGCCGCCGTCCTTCAAGTAGCTGCTGTTCTCCTGTGTGTGTGTGTGAAGCCGAGCACATTAAAGTTCAGGACGATGCTGTTAGGTAACCGCTGTGTGTTTGTGTCTTCTCTCCCAGGACGACAACTCCATGTTCTTTCAGTTCGGCCCCTCCATCGAGCAGCAGGCTTCGGTCATACTCAACATCATGGAGGAATACGACTGGTACATCTTCTCCATCGTCACCACCTACTACCCGGGTTACCAGGACTTTGTCACCAAGGTAACCGCGCTCAGCCGAGACATGGACGTGAAGGAAATAAAACACAGACCACGTTATTATTAATGCGAGGGAGGGTGAGGGAATGAAGTTTTAGGCAGAAGTATTTATTCTCAATGCTGAAGCATCATCAGGGAGATGGTTAATTGTTATTAACTTTTCACAGCGGCCACATACCATCAGTCTTCATGTGGAGCTGTTCTATCGCACAAATATATCCAAACCTTGACTCCTCTCGCCAAACAAATGTGTCTGTGTCCTCTCCGTCTGTCTCCTAGGATCTAATGTTCACGTCTGTCTTCCTAGCTCAGCCTTGGGTCCTGCGAATACTGCAATAGAGAGAAGGGGACTCAGTATATAACATGGGGTGGAGAGTGATAGAGAGTCAAATAAAAAAAAGTCAATATCTTAATATCACAATGAAAATATTTCAGCCCTGCTCTGTGAAATGTATACTTCAAAAACCAGAAGGATGCTCAGAGAGTTCATACCTTTGCCAAGGCTGATTTTATTTCTTTGCGAAATTTACAAAAATGTGGATGAAACGTCCTAACTTGCCCACGTTAAAGAAATTGGAAAACAATTCCTGGATCGGCACGTTTATCCGGATCCGGTCCAAAATGTCACGAGTTCTTCCGTGAGTCACGTCCCACCCCTCCGCAAAAGTTCATGGAAATCGGTTCAGCTGCTTTTGAGAAATCCAGCTACAGACAAACAAACAGCAATAAAGACATAAGCTCGTTGGTGGAGCTAATTAACGAGCTTTTAACAGATGATGCTGATTAAACACAAGTTAGCGGAACATTCAGAGGTTGGTATGAACTGGACCTCCCCTCTGATAATCCCTGTTGTGTTTGTTCTATCTGCTTCACGCTCTTATAATGAATTCATCGGTTACTTACTGACTAGTGAGACAGAAACTAGTTTACATTTGTCAAATAAATTAAAGAAATACACAACAATAGTATCTAAGGACGAGTTTTCCTTGACAAAAATCCATTGTTTGAGATTCCCTGACATGACAACAAGCTAATCACCCTCTGTTTCCTTGGTTCAGATCCGTAGCACCATCGAGAACAGCTTCGTGGGCTGGGAACTGGAGGAAGTGATATTACTCGACATGTCCGTGGACGACGGAGATTCAAAGATCCAGAACCAGCTGAAGAAGCTGCAGAGCCCGGTCATCCTTCTCTACTGCACAAAGGAAGAGGCCAACACCATCTTCGAGGTGGCCCACTCGGTCGGGATCACGGGCTACGGCTACACGTGGATCGTGCCCTCTCTGGTAGCTGGGGACACTATCGTCGTGCCTGCGGAGTTCCCCACAGGTACGGAAACATGTCAGCGTCAAAATGAGGAGTAACAATGGGATTATAGTTTTTTATCTCGGCGTGGAAAACTACTTGCCTTGAGCTCGGATCCTAAACCCTTTGTAAGGACAACAATTAGATTTCATGCAGCGTTTGGTTGATGTTTATCAAAAAGAACCGTGAACGCATGTGTCTACGCAGGTGGCCTCGGTCTCTAGCTCTGCGCAGACAGAGAGGTCAGTGATGTACAATCTAATCTTTGTCACATCTCGCCTGTAAAGTGACAATCAGGAGGTAATGAGCTCGCGTCACGTTATCACACTGTTGGGCCACGTCACAGAATTCAACTTGAACTGTTGTAATCATTCATAAAGCTGTGAGAGATGAGAATAGAATAAGAATGTGATTTGTAAAACGAAATTGGCTGTGCATCTCCAAAGCGTTCACAAGAAAAGTGATAACAAAGACATAATAATCAAAATGTTGCTATTTATTACAGTTTAGATAAATATGGGGCTGGAGATGAGCTTTAAAACGACATGAGAACCATTTCTCTGTGATGTAAATTTAGGGAAATACAACCAGTCAGAGTCAAAGTCCCAACAAATAGTTCAACCTCTGTCAGCTTATATCTCCCCTAATTATGATCTGAGAAATTTCAGTCTGATGATTTGACTCAAAATTAAATTTGGACATCTCTTCTTTTTGTTAAATTCCTGTCCAATAAGCCTAAAATCTCAAAAACATCCTGATTCCATCACTCGGCACAAACGTTAAAATATTGTTTTTCCAAATTTAGTTTTTTTACTTTTCGTCTCTTTCGACTTTTTTCTCCTGCAAGACAAAAAAAAAAACAATAACCTGACCTTTCCTAACAAGTGAGGGAGCATCTCCCCCTCACAACACCACTGGAGGTCATTGTAACCTTTGAAGGTCAAACGTGGAACCAAAGTGACATCTAAGTTGGGGAGCACAAACCACTCAACCTGCTCGCACAGTCCGTCAGGCGCCACCTGTCACACCGCGTCATGTAACACCACTTTTCAGCCCTCGGGGGGGTGGGGTGGGGTGGACAGACACTTTTAGAAAGGCCAGCTCGTAGTCGGAATCAAACCTCTGTCAGTGATGCCGCCGCCGTCACCGCCACAACTAATGGAACTTTCCGTGACTTTGGTCAGTTTCACTCTCTGCGGCAGAGTGAACCGAGGAGCAGGTTGTATATTCGCTCTGGACGTATGAGCTCGACAATTTGTTGGTGTTTGGCGCGTTGATTTACGGCGAAGGCGAGATATTACACTCCCGCCTGTCCTCAGCAGTTTCTGGGAAATGGTTGCCAGGCCGAACCTGAAATCGTTTTTGCTGTTCACGCACCATAATTCAAACTTTTTTTTTACCTCTGCTCCCTTATTGGCATCCATGGATGATTTACTCTAAATTGGAGTAAGGTGTGCGCCTGTGTGTGTGTGTGTGTGTGTGTTTGGTGCCTTTTGTGTGTAATGTCGTTGTGCATTTGTCTGTGAAATGTGCGCTTGGTTCATGATTTAATTTCCATGAGAAAATAATGGGTGAGTGTAATCAAATGGGTGTGTGTGTGTGTTTGTGTGTACAAGGTGAGTGTTTACCTGCAGGACAGGGTGAACAAAACTAAGGGTGTGTGTGTGTGTTTGTGTCATTTGGCCTTTTCCAAATTAGGGTTCCACTCTATAAAGTTTGATATATCACCGTATCAGTTATGTAAATCAGCACAACAACTTCCCTCTTGATTTATGTTGCCACGGAGATAATCGTGACTCGCTCGTGATTACAGAGAGGAGCCGGCGCTGAGGCTGCGTTGATGGACACACACAAAGCTTTCTGAGCTCGCACTGAATTATCATGGGATTAATCATCATGAGTCGTGATGACAGATCACTGGCTAAATGTCAGTCACTCATTTAACGTGTGATGGACGTGAATCAGAATTCACCATTTCACAAGACACTCAGAGAAGCTCTGTAGTGTGAGTGTATATCTGGATATTATACATTAAAGCAGAATCAGCTCTTTCAATCTGGGCCCTGGGTTTATACATGTACCAGTGGCAGTGGCTGCAATGTAATCTAATGGGGCAACTGCAACAGTTTGTTATATGTCCACTAACAGGCAGCGAGGTAGTGAGAACGCCCTGCATACGGAGGATTGTGTCCTCTGCTGCATGGCTTCCTCCCTTCTCTCTCTCTCTCTCTCTCTCTCCATTACAAGCTTATACTTAAACACGAGTCGTCCACTTGTGGAACTCAATCATCCAGTCGACCCCTTCGCTCTGCGTCCCAACCTCAGCCGCAGGAAAGCCGCACGAAGCCTGTAGCGGCAGTCAACCACACCAACTTGTGAACCTGCACGCAGCCAAACGACGCCGCGGCCCAGCGTGCGACTGATGGCGTCGTGGCGCGTGCTCCGGGTGAATGCAGCGGGTTCAGGGTTCAGCGGAAGGTGCGCGCTGGCTGTGGGGCTAATTTGCTCACGAGGCGCGCTTGATAATTTTGCGCCGTGTGTGATGAAGAGCCTCCACTTTCTGCTGGGTGATGCCTTCCTTAAGTGGCGCTCTGGGGAACTAGCTCTCCTCCTTACTCCCTTCCTTCCTTCCTTCCCTTCCCTCCTCATTTCATGCCGTTGTTCCTTCGCTTCTCTGTGTTTTTTCTGCCTCCTCTGACTCTCTCTGCATCTTTGTGTCTGAGTTTCTGCTCGTTCTTTTCCTCGTCCTCCCTCTTTGCTCTCTCTCTCTCTCTCTCTGTCTCTGTCTCCTCCTGATCAGAGTTGCACATCACCGCTGCACCGACTGTGCCAACGTAACCTCCCAATCTGACATCACCGACAATAATAAGCTGTTTCCAAAAATACCCAGTCATACGTTAGTTCCGCTGTTACGATCTCCAATCAGGTCGCCTGCGTGTGGTCGCAGCGTTTGTGATTTTCTCTGCGTACGTGTGTTTGTATCAGTGACAGCGAGACAGCCGCCGTCTTTAAACAGAGACAGGAGACACTTTACTGGACAGAAAACCAAAAAACAACCCTGTACAGCTGCTGCAGAGCTGCTCAGCTATAAGGTTTCCAGCCGACATGTCTGTGTTATGACATTCAAACATGCCCCGAGAGACGGATGAATATTTACTCTGTTCCCAAGATGTAGAAAAAGAATAGACCATGCAGCACATGCACATCTGCAGCACATGCACATCTGCAGCACACACACACAGCGTATGATCCTTCCCATTAAGTAATAGGAGTTCTCTGTATGAAAGGGAAGCAGCGCTGGGAGTGAGTGAGTGTTGAGAACATGTCAACAGTGTGTGTGTGACATTAGATGTGGTCCTGGAGGGCCGGAGCTGTCAGCGCTGAGGCCCCCCCCGAGGACGGCAGGTTGCCAGGGCGCCTGTCTATTTCTGCCCACTGACATGGTGGTGGAGTGGCTGACGTGTGGTCATACGCTGTCAGATAAATGCAGATCAGCTGATGGACGGAGAGGGACGACACATTAAAAGGCAGACAGAGAGACAGAGAGACAAATTAATTGGATTGAAGGCAGGGGCGTGCTTCACCGGGAGCCACGTGACCTGAACCCCCGCGCTCGCCAAAGAAGAACGATCGTTTAACGTCCATTTTAAAGAAACACAAGGACACTTGTTGTTGAGAGACACGGTCAAGTTCTCCATCCAGAAGTAAACAAACGCCGGAGTCGTCTATTAATGATCAGCTCGTCTGAGTTAATCATCTTATCGATAATGTCAGTTTAATATCAGTGGGACTCATTATCTAAAATGTCAGCTCTGTTCTAATAGATGTATAATGGCTCGCGTTTCCAAAGGACTGAATAATAAAAAACACACATTGATGAATTAATCTGCGTCCTCGAGGGAACGTGAAGGTAAATCACTGTCATTTTTGTTTGTGTGAGTCTAAGAACGGAGGAAACATCCTCAGTCTGTCGTCCCTGGAGAAAGAAAAGTGAAGGCAGAGTCGAAAACTATCCAGGCACAGGTGCATCTCAGAAAGTTACAATATCATGATAAAGTTCAATATATAGTTATTTAATAAAGTGACTTATTTTGATAATTACAACCTACCCCTGAAATATAGAATATTTCATTTTGCATTTGAGGAAATTAACATTATACACATTATTATACACTATGAATACAGTGTGTACGTGGCTGTTTGCAGAATGTTGTATCGAAGCATATTAACGGAAAGTTGACGGAGGGGAAAATGTGCACAAGCAACAGGGATGACCGCAGCCTTGAGTAGGTTGTCGAGCCGCCAGTTGAAGAAGTTGGGAGAGCTTCAGAGACTCAGGCTGGAGTCAGCGCATCCAGAACCAGCAGAACAGGCGTGTGCAGGAAACGGGCCAAACACTCGTAGTGTCAAGCCGCTGCTGCACCAGCGACATCAGAGACGTCTTCCCCGGGCTGAGGGGAGAAAGAACTGGGCAGTTGCTCAGTGGTCCTCAAAGTCCTCTTTGCAAGATGAAAATATAATTTGCATTTCATTTGGAAAATCAAGGTCCCAGAGTCTGGAGGAAAAGGCTCAGAATCGAAAGTGTGAATTTTTTCCGCGGCTCTTTATGGAGATAGTGGATTTTAGATTTATCACGAGCTTTAAGCTTTAATCACTGAAATATGCACTTAACGTTTTTCACTTTTTGAATTTAATTACCAAAAAAATTACTTTTTCCACGATCTAAACAGCTGATTGAGCCGGTGAAAGGTCGTGGGGTCACCGGAGGAGACGAGATGACGGACAGACGGAGAAGAGAAAGAAAGAGAGATCGATTGAACGTTCATAAAGAGACAGATTGTCAAACGAGAGACGGACTCAGTCAGTCAGACGGACAGATAAACAGACACAGCTTAACACAGACAGATGGACAAACACTGCAAGGTGATAGACGCTCACTCAGTCAGGATGCGAGCGCCTCTCTCGTCTCTGAGTCATCGCACAGTGAGCGCTGTGTCTCTTGGAGTGTGTTCAAAACATGAAGTCTCTGTTGTACCTCCACAGAATCATCCCCGTCCCTCCTCGCCTCACTTTCCCTCCATCTGTCCCTCGTCTTCCTCCTTTGTCTCTCCGTCGCGTCACTTTCCCATCTAATCCAACTCACCTCTCTCGCTCTCGTACTTCCTACTTCCTGTGTTCTTACTAATCCGTCCGTCTAATCCTTCTACCTCAGCGTCTTTCCTCTTCTCCACGTCTCCTGATCTTTCTCTTCCCTTTGCTTTCGTCCGTCCAGGTCTGCTCTCCGTGTCCTACGACGAGTGGGACTACGGCCTCGAGGCCCGTGTCCGCGACGGCGTGGCGATAATCACCATGGCGACCTCCACCATGATGATGGACCGCGGACCTCACACCCTGCTGAAGTCCGAGTGCCACGGAGCCCCTGAAAAGAAGACCCCCATCTCAGGCAACCCCAACGAAGTGCTCAGGTGAGGGAAGCTGGACTGGGCCGTTCATGTCGATGTGTTAAATAAGAAGTGTGAAGTCATAGATGTGATGATACAGCTCTGTTCTCAACCTGCCTCTGTTCGGCCTGTGGTGATGCTGGTTGCAGCTTTATTAGCTGTTCACCTGTTTGTTCCAAGTTGAGGTGAAGCTCGACTCAGGACGCAGAACCCGAACTGGAGAACCTGTTGAATCTTATCTATGAACGAGATGTGCGTTCCACAGACGGAGAGATTTGTGGAATTATTAGATAGAGTTCAAGTTGTTGTTTGGTTGAAGGGTTCCTCCAGTGCTTCGGCATTACACCTCCATCAGATTGAAGCAGCAGAGGCAGATGTAGTCTCACGATCCTACATTTCCCATAATGCAGCTCAACAGTGTCTTTAATTGGACAAATGCTGTATCTTGCTTCATGTTCACCCTCTAACATGCTGCTGACAAACTGGTGTGTTGTTTGGTAATTGTTGACAGTTTATTATGCTCATAAATCGTAAATCATTTTCTCAGGGTCGAGTTCATCGAGACATCTCAGTGTATTTGGCCTCAAGCTGATTTGCGGATGCTTGTCCATCATCTCCCTCCCTGTGTTTTTAAACCAGCTCAGCATCTTTCCTCTGTGACAACGAACATGTTTCCTTGTTCACGAGCAGTAAAACAAGTTCACTTCCCTTTTGCCCTGAAGCTGCAGCTCTGTTGTGGACGATATAAACTCGAGAGCAGAGGCCATGCATCTCAGCAGCGCTCTCGTTTGTTCACCGTTATTTATTTACAATTACACTAATGTCTCCAAATTAATGTGGCAATGATTTATGAACGTTAAACTGCTGCACACGGCAGCTTCGAGCCGGGGTTCAGGTGCTGTTACATCAACGGCAGCTTACTGGCATACAGCGGATCAGTGTAACCATGACAACCGTGGATGCAGCAGAAGCTGGCACACACACACACACACACACACACACACACACACACACACACACACACCTTCATCCCCTGCATACTGTGATCACCCCTATGTAATAATATCTTACACACACCGACACCCCCTTCCTGGGGATAATCCGGCCCCACCCCCTCAGCTGTCCGGCCCAGCATCAGGCCTTTTGAACCGGGTGTGAAGCGGCGCAGCGCTCGGCGGCGCTTTTCTCTGCGCGCCACCTAATTGGTCCCAGTGGCGAGTCCCAGTCAGTCGGCGAACCCTGTCGTGATGAGCCTCGGAGCTCAGGACAATGTTATACTCAGGGGCCGTTTCACCACTCAGCCACTCGGTGTGTGTCTGCTGCAGAGCTGTGTGTGTGTGTGTGTCTGTGTGTGTGTACAGCTATGTTTTATCATTGTGAGATTATTTTACTTTTTCGAAGAATAATTCATGGATCTTGATTTAAAAAAATTAGGCGTATTTAGAGAACTGATATCTATATGTGTGTGTGTGTGTGTGTGTGGGATTCGGTGCAGCTTGATTGAATTGAAGGAACTGTTTGGCCTTGGCAGAGGATTGAGCTCTTATTGCCTTTCTTTAGTAGTTTACATTCATACCTGTGCTTTCTGAGCGTCGTGATGACCCTACAACTCATGCACAATAAACTTTTATACTTCAGTTCAACTTGTCAGTATTTAAATAAACTCTCATTTGATGGAATTGACATAAAGACGATGCATTCAGAAAATATCCACCACCCTGGAAGCCAATAAGCAAGTGAAACAATGCAGAATGAAAACTGAATATATTGTTGTAGCACATTCCTCCGGCACGACTCAACAGTCCAGTCAAGTTGAGCCAAATTTCACGTACTCATAAATATCACTCCTCTAAATATGTCATATTGTTTTTTAAGATCTACTAATTATTGAAAATGTTGGAAAACGCCCAATTTCATAATGTAAGAAGATGATGAGAACATGAAATCCTGGAACTGCAGCAAAACTTTATGTGTTTCTTGCCTGAACATCAGTAGTTTTTGTTTAATCTTCCTTTCAAACAGTCAGCGGTGAAAACATAACTTCCCTGGAAGAGGTCGAACATTTAGTGTTTTATTCTAAACCAAAATAAATAGGATATCACAAAGACGTTTCTCCCTTGGTTGTCTGTACTGTACAGTGTGTGTGTGTGTGTGTGTTTGTGTTTGTGTGTGTGTGTGTGTGTGTGTGTGTGTCTGCTGAGGAGATATTCAGCTTTCACAGCAGCCGTCACTGTCTTGTTTCCTACCTGCTCACGATCGGGTATAAAAGCAGCTGTATCCTCACAAGACTCAGTTACACAAGTGTGTGTCATTAATAACACGGACACACACACAGTCTCTCTGCCATATAGATGTGTTTCCCTCACAAACACACACACACAGCAGCTGGAGAACACAGGGGCCCTGCTATAGAAACCGGCAGCTCTTTGGACGCCTATGAGGGATGCGGATCAATTTTCTGCTCCAAACTTAACTGCGTCCTGCACTAAGGCAGCGCGGCTTTGTTGTCCGTTCCAGGGAAGTCTTTAGATGTCGTTTCAGCCCCTGTCTGCTGCGTGTTCGCTCCTTTTCCGAGGCTTTTTGCATTTGTTTCACCACTGCTTACCGCTCGGAGATAACAGTTTGGTTTATGGCAGCTTCTGTTGCCCCAGAATACAATTCCCCTGCTCGGCTGGTGTGTGACTTGCTGCGGTCGAATCTGCTCGTCTAAACTCGGCTGTCGGGTCCTGAGCTGCTCTCGGATCTGTGCTCCGTCGTGTTCTGCTCTTTCTTCTCCTGCCCTCTCTCCTTCATTCTGCCTCTTTTATACATCTGCTCCTCTCTTTGTGTTGTCCTGTCCTCTACTGTCCTCTTCTTCCCTGTCCTCTCTTCTTCTGTCCTCTCTTCTTCTGTCTCCTCTCCTCTTCTCCTCTGTCCTCTCCTCCTCTGTCCTCTCTTCTTCTCCCCTCTCTTCCTCTGTCCTCTCCTCCTCTGTCCTCTTCTCCTCTGTCCTCTCCTCCTCTGTCCTCTCTTCTTCTCCCCTCTCCTCCTCTGTCCTCTCCTCCTCTGTCCTCTCTTCTTCTCCCCTCTCTTCCTCTGTCCTCTCTTCCTCTGTCCTCTTCTCTTCTGTCCTCTCTTCTTCTCCCCTCTCTTCCTCTGTCCTCTCCTCCTCTGTCCTCTTCTCTTCTGTCCTCTCTTCTTCTGTCTTCTCTTCCTCTGTCCTCTCCTCTTCTGTCTCCTCTCCTTTCCACTTCTGTCCTCTCCTCCTCTGTCCTCTCTTTTTCTGTCCTCTTCTCTTCTTTTCTGTCCTCTCTTCTTCTCCCCTCTCCTCCTCTGTCCTCTCTTTTATGTCCTCTTCTCTTCTGTCCTCTCTTCTTCTCCCCTCTCTTCCATGGTCATCTCCTCCTCTGTCCTCTCCTCCTCTCTCCTCTCCTCTTCTGTCCTCTCCTTCATTCCGTTCTTCTCCTCTGGGTGAAGATGAACAGCTCATTATTAATTTCTTATGAGAGACTTTGTTTTTGACTTTTGACACTTTCTGTTTTATCGTAGTTGTATTTTTGTTGGTTTTGTTTTGTGTTTGACGGATGATGTAAAAGTGTTTGTTGTTGTTTTGTTAATGTCTCAATAAATATAATCTCCTCTCCTCTCCTCTCATCTCCTCTCCTCTCCTCTCCTCTCCTCCCCCTAACCATCGTCTGCGCTCCAGACCTCATAATCTTATAATCAACTTAGCCGTGTGTTGATTAGATCAGTTGTAGGCGCTGGTAAGATCTTCGCCCCCCCCCCGCTGCCTTAACTAAAGTTGTTTGGTGATAACCTTTGTCTTCGAGCGTTCAATCAGCAGATTAGCATTTGGCCTACAGTCCATACAGCAGCGAGGGAGTGAATGAGTGGCTGGCTGCCTGGTTTGCTGCTCGGTGGACTGGACGGCCGCCCCGCTGCTCGGCTGCTTCACCACCGAGTGAATCGATGGATGAGCAGATGAAAGATGGGCAGAGAGGGAAGCGACTCAAAGCTCTCGTGTAGGGTGGGGGGAAACTCTCTCTCCGGTGAATTCAAACACACCACTTGTAGATTTTTCAAACAGACCTTTAAAGGAATTCATTAATAAATCAGGTGGAGTCACAAGTGATTCTCATTAAAGGGTATTTGATAGCAGGCGCGTAAACAAAGAATTCGTCTCCAAGGCTACGAAGTGTCTAGTCTGGTCTGGTTTCACTAGAATCAGTGGAGAACAGGTTGGAACCCCCAGTTCTCACCCCTTGTATTTCCTGGAGCACCTCCTCTTTTTGCATTCTAAGTATGGGATGGAAATAAGATACCGTTGGTGCAGCACGTCCATCAAAGTGTGTGTGTGTGTCTGTCTGTGTGTGTGTGTGTCAGTAGAATAAATGAACTCTGTTTTCTATTCCATTTCCATTGATTTCAGTTCTTTCAACCACCATTTTTTCTGTTCAGCTTAACTATCGTTTGTTCCTCCATTACTTTCAGCCGCTCTGACATTTCAATCCATTTCCCTTCTAACGATTGTGATTGTTTATCCTCTGCTATTAGCTGTTTTAACAATTCACCTCTCAATGTCAGTTATCTGCTTCAGCTGTTGATACGTTTAACGAAATATCTCAACCAATTATCTGATACTTTCACTGTTTCTAACTGGTGGGCGGTTAAAGACCTGCAGATTGGGGTCAAGTTAACTGGAGGCTCCAGGTGTGAATGGTTGTTGTCTCTGTGCGTCGGCCCTGTGATATACCGGCGACCTGTCCAGGGTGTCGCCCGCCTCTCGCCCAGTGTCAGCTGGGGTTAGCTCCAGCTCCCCCCTGCGACCCTGGCAGGAGAAGCAGTATACACATGATGGACAGCTGGATTTCAACTCGTCCTCCTGCTTAGTAACTAGCCTTCATGGACTCTTATTTTGTCCTCCTAGTTTTTTATAAATCACATAAATTCTTCCCAACCGGCCGAGCTCCTCCTCAGTCTTTTCACGTACACATCTGCAGAAGAAGCCCCTGGGTGCAGGTTCCCCTGGTAGCATGACATGGGAAGAGCCGATTTTCTCCTTTCAGATTCATTCTGGGACGGATTTTGAACTACGACTTTAAAAAACGTTGACGTCAAAAATCCCTGAAAAAAAAAATCTCAAGCAGCAAAACAAATGGTGAAGGACGAGACGGGAGATTGGAGAGAACATATGACAATAATACATAATGTTGGATTTGATCACACATCATATGTTTTAAGGCTCAGGATGAGATGCACATCATCTACATGTCATTCTGCCGTATGGTCACGGTCATCTACTTGACTTCATGGCCGCTCCACATTTTGCTGATCCCTCTCTGCTCCCAGTTTTCTTGTCCAGCCCTCAGCGTCTTCATGCAGTACCACAAGAGAAGGACATGCCACTCCACGAAGTAAATTAAGTCCACTGTAGCCGGCGCTGTGACATTCCAGCTAATGCTACAGTATGAGCCTGACAAGTGAAGATAGCAAAGAAGAGGACGGAAGGGAGCAGAGCACAGAGAGCCAGGGGGTGAGGGGGTGGGGGCAGAGAGAGAGAGAGAGACCATGGGCGAGCGATACGCAGCAGTGTGAGAATCATGAGTTTGACAACAGCGGCCCTGACCTTGCCAGGCGTGGACAGGTTCCAAATGAGCTCGGAGTTGGAAAGGTGTCAAGTCCTTTTTTTTAAGCTCAGCGGAACATTTTTGAACTTCTGTTGCCTCAGTGAGGATTTTCAAAAGAGTGTCAACGTGTTTGTGTGTTTACGTGTGTTTACGTGTGTGTGTGTGTGTGTGTGTTTGTGTGTGTTTTGCTGTGTGCGTGCGGAACACTGTGAAGCAGCAGTTTCACTCTATTGAGCTGAGGGATGAGTGTGTGCCAGTTCGATGGATGGTGTGTGTCCACCTGTGTGTGTGTGTGTGTTTATACCTATTTCCGACCGAGTATATAAAGGCCATGTGAGTGTGTGTTTATGGGGCAGGCCAGCAGGAGGCGTTACACAGGTGCCTGCTTGTGATGGAGCTTGATTAGAAGTAGGTCAGGACGCTCCTGCTCTGTCTCTCCAGCTTCTTCCGTCTGTCTTCTTCTCCTTTTTCACTTCTCTCCTTCTTTTATCCTAAATCTTTCCATCTGTCTCTGTCGCCAAATCTGTTTTCCTCGGCTCAGTTTCTCTTCTGTGGTTCAAGCGCTCACGGAACTGGAAGCACGATGACGATGAACTATTATTTTTATTCCTATTATTATTATTATTATTATTGACTCAAAGTGTCTTTTTTGCAGAGACCATAAGTACGACAGAGACTAAACTTATCAACTGCTCAGGCACAAAATATAAAAAAATGACGTATCAATATTTCACACAAGTCGTCCATTATTCACATCAGAGCATGAGATAAAGCGTATCTGTGTCAGGTCACGGAGTTAGCATGGCATGTGTGTGTGTCTGTGTCTGTGTGTGTCTGTGTGTGTGTGTCTGTGTGTGTGTCTGTGTGTGTGTGTGTGTGTGTGTGTGACATTATTTTCTTTCTCTGGACCTTACAGCTTCCTTTACATTCTTAATTCCTTCATCTGTGGGCAACTATATATATATATATATTTATTAGTTTAGTTTGTCTCTTGCGGCTTTTGACATTTTATTCCAAAAATGCTCAGAAATAAGAAAACCAAGAGAAGAATAAAATCGTATTCATTATCTCCAAATTGTAGATTATCCGATTTGTTCAAGGGCTTCCACTTTGCTTTTATTCCATGATCATTAATTTGAATTAATTGTCTGTCTATCATTTGTCAAAAGTAAATCAAATCAAAAGCACATATCTACTACCCCCTTCCCTCTTCTCTGTGCCTCTTGTCCTCTTGTCCTCTGCTTTCTTTCCATTAGCACAATTTATTACACTCAACTCGTTCAGTTGCAACGTCTGAATACACTCGCAGATACCACATGATGCATGCATGAGCAGCAAGTCCCACCCCACATTCACGCCGCTCTACCCCAAGTGTGCACGCGGCAACGCTACAGTATGTTTGTCTGCCTCGACCGCACACCGCCATCTGGGGCATGTTATCATCCTCCGTATAGATTCCTCCTCTACAAATCCAATAAGTACATTGCACCACAGTAATTGCTAAGGAGTGTAATTCATGACTAATTCATGTCGGGGTTAATTTATTAAAAATGACTTATCAATATTTCACACAACTCGTCCATTATTCACAGGAGAACATGCGCTAAAACGTATCTGTGTCAGGCCGTGGAGTTAGCATGGCGTGTGTGTGTGTGTCCGTGTGTGTGTGTGTCTGGCACTGTGTTGTTCTGATTTGCAAAAGCAAGAATCTCCCTCGAAACAAAACTGTAAACGACAGATTATGTGAAATGTCTTTATTGCTCCACGCAAGCAGGATTCAGTGACTGAAGGGAGCAGTGTTAGATTCTGTTGGAGCGCTGCCTGACGGAGTCCGGTCGGTGTCACACCCGCTCTCCTTCGCCAGGTCGAAGACAGATGCTGCTGATGTTTGAGTTTGAATCCACCTGCTGTACGGTACAGATGTGGTATTCACCTCTGGACGGAGCTGGAAAGTGACGGGTGTGGGCGGATGTGTGCAGAGCGTTCCGAGCAATGGACGCAGCTCAATGGCGTCTAATGGTACAAACGGTTTTAGGAAACACAGGGAGGCCGTTGGAGTCTGTGTGTTGGCACATGAGGCAGCGACGCCGACTGTCAACCAGCGTCAAGCAACACACAACATCACCCAGTTCTCCCAGTAGCCCCACAGGATGACTGACGGAGAGGTTCCAGATGTGGATAAAGTGTGTAAATATATCTGTGAGGGTGTGAATGCTGAGTAACCCCTCGCTGTGCCTCCTCTAACCACAGCAGTCAGAGGGAACACAGCTTTGCGGTTCTAATACGTCCCACCTCTCTCTCTCTCCCTCTCTCTCTCTCTCTCTCCCTCTCTCTCTCTCTCTCTCTCTCTCTCACCGTCTCTTTTCCTCCCACCCTCTGCGAGATTACCGTTGCCATAGTTACGCAACAGATTGGCTTGGAAGTCACAGTGGTTGTGGGTGCCATGGCAACACACATATGCTTGTGTTTCGCTCGGTTTCTGCCGTCAACGTGTGTCGGACGCACACACACACACACACACACACACACACACACACACACACACACACACACAACACACACACACACACACACACAGACGTAGACTCACACAAAGGCCCCACATTGCAGCATGTAGCGGTAGCTTGCTCAGTAAAGATTAAAGGGGGGGGCACAGCGTCAAGTCATTTTGTAAATGGCTCATGATTTATGCAGCAGATTCTGTGCACTTTGTATCAGTGCCAGGGCTCGACAGGACGGGGCTGTTGGGAGAGCGCACGGGGCTGCATGCGATGATATGATGCCGGATGATTCCGCTCGTCACGGCCCATTGAAAAGATCTATATTTAATACAGGAAGTAGAAGAAAGGGAGCAGTAATTGCTCCGTTATTACATAAGTCACACCTGCAGAGATCAGTATGCATAGAAACAAAGAAAAACAGCACTTGTATTAGATTATTATGTTTGTGTGAGGCCTCCGTTAGGCTCGAGCGTCTGAGAGGAGGGACGGTGAAACGGTGCGAGTGTGTTAAAGTCGAGCTGCAGCGACGTCGAGCGTTATCGCTCTCTGGTGAAAACTCAAGACAAACAGATCCAGATTCACGACCCGGTCCGTTGTTCACGCGCCCCACAGACACCGAGGCAGCGTTACACACACACACACAGCTACACACCCGCTTGTCGTTTATTTATTCATCTACATATACTGTATATGGCGCGCATTGGTTTGGAGGCAGTGTTTCCATGGAAACAGCCACACAGCGAGCGAGCGAGAGAGAGAGATGGAAGGAGAGAGAGTGCAGCGCGAGGGAGTGAAAGAGTTAACAGATGGTGTGTGTGTGTGTGTGTGTGTGTGTGTGTGTGTGTGTGTGTGTGTGTGGGATGACAGAGAAGTGATCTGAGTTCACCTGACATAAACATTCCTGTTCTCATATACACACACTTACACACTCCCACGCGCATTCGCCATAATCACTGCAAGAGAAAGCAGTGTTTCGCATGGTGTGTGTCTGTGTGTGTGTGTTTGCGTTGTGTTTTTTTGAAGAGAGGTGAAATGATTTCACCTGACAGAAACAATGCTGCTTTCTCTCAGTTTCTCCTCTTACGGCACACAAGGCACTAAACACACACACACAGTATTTTTTGTTACATAAAAACTGCATCCTCCTTCCTCTGCCTCTTTTCTTCATCCCTCTCTTCTTCGTCGGCTTCAATGTTTCGACAGACGGACACGGCCAGACTTAAAAATCAATTGATCTTTTAGCTGATGTAAGCAAATGGTTGACATTTTCATCAATTCTTAACGAGTCGTCCTCGTGTCCGGTGAGATCATTTGTTCTACCGTAGTTACACAATAGTGTGAGACAGTAATTTAACTTGTACATAACAAAAGTTTTTGTCAAATCTTAAAATCATCACATTCACCTTGTAATAGAAAAGCAGGGCAGACATCATCCTCTCCCTGTGAAGCACGTTGAGTCTCTTTGAAAATCTGCTGTATAAATAAAATTGCCATCGCCCAAAATAAACCGACATATCACTGAAACTTTGATGTTCGGGGAATTGAGCCATTGAACAAGAAATGATGTGGATACACGGAGCAAATAAAGCGTTTGTGAGCTGCCGGTGCTGGAGACATTTTCTTCAGCGAGGACTCCACGTCTGAACGAGTCTCTCTCTCTCTTCGATGTCTCCCTCCACAGGTACCTGATGAATGTGACGTTCGAGGGACGTAATCTGTCGTTCAGCGAGGACGGATACCAGATGCACCCCAAGCTGGTCATCATTCTGCTCAACAAGGACAGACAGTGGGACCGGGTGAGAGAACATATGTGTGTGTGTGTGCACGTCTGTACTTCAAATTGCAAAGAAACACTCGTACGTGGCCTTTAAAATTCCTCTGGTGTTAAATAACACGTGAAGAATGAATGTCGGTGTTTTAGCGACTCAGCTTTATTCTGAAAGTTCAGTCCCTGATTGGTCCACGAGTCTGTGTCTCTCTATCTGCATCTCTTATCAAGTGATTTCCACTTTTTAAGCATTTTAAGCCTTAAGCTTTATGGGCGCTGCTCTGATTAGATATTATCAACGAGGCAAAGGTGCCTTTGAGCAATAAACCGCAGCACAGACTCCGGAGCGGCGATGTGCTGAGACTGCTGCAGGAGTCCACAGCTGTTCCTTTCAAAAGTTTGCAAAGCCCTTTCATATTAAACATGATTTATGTATTGTTCTTAAAAAATGTATGATTCTTGTTGGAGGTTTTTAATCGACCTAAAAAGGTATCAAAGGAATTCTGTTCATCAATTATCCACACCGCTTATCCTTTGAGGGGCTGGAGCCAATCCCAGCTGACATTGGGTGAGAGGCGGGTTTCACAGGTGGCCAGCGTAGCTCGGGGCCGATATCCAGAGACAACCACTCACATTAATACATAACTCAAATTATCCTAAAGGGAGGAAACCAGCGCAGACACAGAACATGCAAACTCCACAAAGAAAGACACCGGCTGGGTTCATGTTCATCTTTCCGTCTCATCGTGCTTTACAGGGCTACAGCAAAAAAGACATGCATTATAAGATATAAGGATTTCTGCTTGGAGAAGTTAAATATGCAGGCGAAGCTGCACGTCCTGTGTCTCACGTCCCCCGGTTGCCCAGGAGTCTCTCTGTGAGGACGACCTCTGTAATCAGAGACGCTGGAGGAGCTTGTGTTTGCTGAAATCTGCCACCGTTTGACTTTCAGCGACCGTGTGTGTGTGTGTGTGTGTGTGTGTGTGTGTGTGTGTAAGCTGCGGTGTGTGTTGACAAGGGGCCGATGCAGTTATCAGAGAATTTGTAGTCCGGTGAGACTCTGAAAAAGTTAATGTTGCAGGACCCCTCAGGTTTGGATGGCAGCTGAATCGTGATGAGCCGCGTCAGGGGCCTCGTTTATCAACTCATATACGCTGAGCAAGTTCTCACCTTCACGCAGACATCAATAACAAATCTTAGATATTTTTCATCCATCTGTTTGTGCACGTACAGGCTCACTTCAGAGATGGACCCAGATTCTCAAGTCTGGTCAGCTGTGTCCCTTTGAAAGTCCTAAAGTATGAAAGAGGAATGAGAAACGTCATGAAATGAATCATCTGGCTCTCCTGTTAGGAGCCACAGGTTCTCAGGGATGAAGGGTCAGGGCGACTTTACACACTAATGACCTAGATTAGCTCTAAAAGAAAAGATTGTTCCTCAAATGAAAAACTAATGTTTAAAATATGTTAACCTGCACATCACCTATGTAAGATGGTAATTTTCATAAATAACAATACAACAAAAGTCAAATATATATTGATGTAATGCTTCTACATTGTGTAAACACAGTGAAAAGTCGTCTTCAACAGCCCATTGTGTAGCCTGGTCCTGTTCCCTTTCCCAGGATTACCAACCCTTGCTTTAAATACACAACCGTCCAGATACACAACCGTCCAGACTTTATGAGCAGTAAACTTTCCTCTGATCAAGTGAAGGTTAAATAAATCAGGTTTGAAGACGGGAAACCGAGACGGTTGTCGTGCAAGATTGTTCAACAACCCTGAAACCAACAACCTTAAGTGAACCCGACGCTCGTCACCACCTGCACAGTCGCCTGGTCTGCATCTGTGTTTCCTGGCGCTCGCCCTCCATTGTGTGTGTGTCCTGCAGAACGACTCCTCCGACTCCCCCTGTTCTTTATTCTCAGTATTTCTCTCTTTCTTCTGCCTCTCTAATCTATATTCTGTCCTCTGATCAGAGAACAAGGTGAATCGCTCCCCTCCTGTCTCCTCTCTTTCTCTCTTTCTCTCTTTCTGCCCTCGCCGCCTGCACCACCTCCTCTCTCTCTCCCTCCCTCTCTCTCTCTCTCTCTCTCTCCTCCAGCTCCCTCGCTCATGTTTAATTCTTAGCTTGACTTCCAGCTGAACCACTTTTCTTGGATCCTAATGAGTTCCAGCTCCTACAACCATCCCTCCACCGCACCTTTGAAGTAGTGTGCAGACTCTGTAGTGTCCAGTCCCGTTTACTCCCCTCCAGGCTGATTTTTAACCCTTTACTCTCCACGCCTTCCCCCTACCTTTCTCTCTCTCTCTCTCTCTCTATCTCACCTTCACTCTCTCCCTCCATCCTTGTCCGTCTCTATCGCTTACTTACACTTGTGCAGCTCGAAGAAGGCTGCAGGCTGCATTTTGCCCAAGGGATACACAGGCTCAGCTTGTCCACTCCAGGCAGCTTTGCCAAGTTTGTGTTCCCTGGAGTGCTGTGTGTGTCTCTGTGTGTGTGTGTGTGTCTGTCTGTGTGCATTTACATATTTAACAAGTGTGCAAACCTGAGTTTACACACTTCAGCCACAGCTCCCCTATCCTCCATTATAGCGTGTCAGATGAACTCATGATCCATATCCATGTCGGCACGTGTCTTTCCCTGGGTGAAAGTGACGTGCCGGGCACCGGTGGAGGAAAAGACGCAGGCCGTCGTCTCCAGGTTTGGTTTCATGTGACCGGCACCGGGGGGGAAATTGATTAATTGATGACGCTCATTCAGTGGAGTAGAGCCACGAGGATCCTGAGGGTCCTCCAGACGTGCAGCTGGACGCTTCTCTCCAGAAGAGCCGGCATTTAGAATCTGAACGAGCTCCGTCTCTGCTTCTCTTCCTCCGTCGCACAGAAACTCACTTGACTCTTATGCTCCATTTATACTTCTGTGCGTCTCTCCCCCTCCGCCAATTGTTCTTCGTCTAGTTTCTCTTTTTTTTCCACCTCCTTTAATCTCTCCATCCACTTCTCTGTCGTGCCGTTTCTCTCCCCAACCCGCGCTCTCCTCCTGATCTGAATTCTGCTCTTTCCTCCGTTTCAGTCTCGTCCTTTACGTTAACCTTGCTCTCATTCTCCACACTGGGTCCCAGTCTCCTCTCTCCTCCTTTCCTCTCCCTCTCCTCCTCTTTCTCCCCTCTCCTCCTCGTCTTCCTCTTCTCTCCCTCCCTCCTCTCCTCTTGTCTCCTCTTCCTCTCCTCTCCTCTCCTCCTCGTCTTCCTCTTCTTCTCCCCTCCCCTCCTCTCCTCTTGTCTCCTCTTCCTCTCCTCTCCTCTCCTCCTCGTCTTCCTCTCCTTTCCTCTTTTTTCCTCTCCTCTCATCTCCTCCTCGTCTTCCTCTCCTCTCCTCTCCTCTTGTTTCCTCTCCTCTCATCTCTCTCATTCCTCTCTTCCTCTCTCCTTTCCTCTCCCTCCCTCCCCTCCTCTCCTCTCCTCTCCTCATCTTCCTCTTCTACTTACTCCCCTGTTGCTTTATTGGCAGACAGACGATTCACGACAAGAAAATGAAGCAAAAGCCAAATTTAAAAATGAGACGTTTTTTAAGCAAACAAATATACAAACGTTGGCAAATGTCTGCAGTTATTTCGATGTGGAATTCATTTAAGTGGATTCCTGCCCAGTGATTCATTTCATGTACGTTACTGTTGCGTTACGACTCATCACAGTCGATGAGCTACGTTCTCAGACTGACTGGATTTCAATCTAAGACAATAAGTCTCCATGTCTGCAGTTTAACAATTAAAAACACAACATACGAATAATATCTGTGTTTGCTTGTGTGTTGCGTCTCTCTGCAGGTGGGTAAATGGGAGAACGGCTCCCTGTCCATGAAGTACCACGTGTGGCCTCGCTATGAACTGTATGGGGGGGCAGCGAACAGGGAGGATGACCACCTGTCCATCGTGACATTGGAGGAGGCTCCGTTCGTCATTGTGGAAGACGTGGATCCGCTTAGCGGGACCTGCATGAGGAACACTGTGCCCTGCCGGAAACAGATCAAGACACTGTGAGGCCCAAAGCTCAGATTCTTACTGATCAACAACAACAACGATGAAAATAACCTAATTTCTCTTGAGTAAATTTAACAGTTCATATTGATAGAGGCAGTTTTTCTGTCTCTGGCCGTCTGCCACTCATAGATTTATCTACTATAGCGATGACTAGACGTAGGAATAGAAAGAAAAAACCTGGCAACCGCCTGAATTCTGCGTGTGAATGATGTTGATTTCCTGTGTCAGCTTAACGCAGCCAGAGGTAGAATCAGTTCCCACTTGGTCAGGAGGAGAGTGGCAGAGCCAGATTCACCGAGTCCCGATTACAATTAACAGCTCAGAAAGACGCACATATATTCTGATTGATATATTTATCTCTCCGTCCGTCTGTGCAGTAATCAGACGAAGGACTCGGGGATCTACATCAAGCGCTGCTGTAAAGGTTTCTGCATCGACATCTTGAAGAAGATCGCCAAGGCGGTCAAGTTCACCTACGACCTCTACCTGGTCACCAACGGCAAACATGGCAAGAAGATCAATGGGACGTGGAACGGCATGGTGGGGGAGGTGAGGAGACAAAACTGTGTCTGTGTCTGTGGCGTCCTCTTCTTGTGTCTTCGTTACTTGCAGATCACCTCCAGTAACCGTGGGTAATGTGTGTGTCGGATACAAAATAGAATCGAGTCGCACACGTTGACTGAAACCCTTACTCGGTGGGGGGGATGTAACAAAGTGCATTTTTCTTGTGTCTGTACTTTACTTTAAGATTTATTTGCAGGTACTTTTTTACTTTTACTCCACCACAGTGTATCTAGACTCGTCATATTCTAACTTGTCCTGCCACAGTTTCAAATTTAACCAAAACATTTTTTACACTTTACAAGTAAATAAAATTAAAATAAATATAACTCTAACTTGGTGTGTGTGTCGCTCTCAGACATATTGAGTTAGTAGACATTACATCGGGGAATAGGCTACACTCTGGAAGTACTTTTACCTTAAGTTTAAAACCAAGTACTAACTTACTGTTACTCAAGTAGAAAAGTTAATGTGATACTTTTGCTTTCACTTGGGTAGATTTTTGTCAAACCCCGTCCCTTATTGCCAGATTCCACAGGTTAACACAGGGTCATAAAAAAAAGAGTCAAAAATGAAGGTGTTAAATATGTAGAGATTCATTTAACGCTGCCATGTTAACGAGCTTTAAAATAATGCTTCAATGGAACCAATAACTCAGAAGTTATCTCAGTAAACTCCTACTTCTACTGATATTGCGTCATATATGTTGTTATTGACATAGGACTTAGATTTCAGTCACTAAGGTCTTAAAAAGTCTTCAATCTAACTTGTTGAAAGCTGCAGAAACGCTGTTCACAGATAATACCTCTCTACAAATGATTTGATCTCCTTTTGAAATTTGTTGGCAAATGAGGCCGACGCATGAATCATACTTTGCGGCTCCATCTTCTAATTACTGACGTTACTGCTGTTTAACGGGCGATTTAAAAACGTTTGAGGCCGTCAGAGCGGCTGCGTGACTCGCCTGAAGACATCTGCAAATTTGGCAAAACACCAGGTGAGGAGAGGAGAACGACTTCTTTCCTTCTGCTCGAGGTCAGGACAGAAAACCGAGCAAGCTTTCAGTGCACAGAGGTGTCGGGCTGCTGCAGATGTTGACAGTGAGTTTGTAAGAGATTCTCGTCCGTTAGTAATTAAACAAATTGTCTGAAAATGGCTTAAATCTGTATTTCTGCAATGTTTGAATAAACCCGCTGAGAGTAGAGTAGAGATCCAGTGTGCGTTCAGTGACCTGCGCTTCATCTAGCTTCTATAGGAGCTGCCCTGAAGGCGTCATTACCTCGCTGAAGTGTGTTTTTCGTACCTTATACTACGAGCTCTCGCACAACAGGCCCAACCCTCGTGTCACATGGGGCCACGCTCCTCACCCAAGGGTGTGCAGAGTTCAGTCGGATGCAACAATTCACTCTGGGGCTCTCAGCGCTCTCTAATCGACATTGGTCCCGGGATAAGGTCGTTGTCAGTTCTCATACTTCAGCCCGCGAGAGCGAGCTGCACTTGAGCTGTCTCACTTCGGCTCCTGGTTAATGAAGGCACAGGCAAACAGATCGATAAGCCCCTAAAGGTCACAGGTTGAAAACACGCCGCCTCTCTGTCGCTCTTAAACTCGCCGTGACTTCTCTGTGTGGACACTGAAGTTTGAACAACCTTCACGAGTCACAGGCAAGATCCTGTGACGCGTTATTTAGTTTTTTTTTCACTTTTGCCATTGAGTTTACATTAAACCGGCCCATTTAATCTATTTAGTAAAGGCATTTAAGTGATGTCAGCAGTGTCTTTAGCAGGCGGGGGGGGTGGTCACCTGTAAAAAAAAAAAAAAAACCTCTACCACTCTGACTAAAAGCTCCGTAATGTGCCGTCTCCTTTTCACCTTTACAGATGAATGGTCATTAGGAGGAAGAGAGAGGCATTCATACCCCCCTCTCTCTCTCTCTCTCTCTCTCTCTCACACACACACACACACACGCTTCATTGTAGTTTTTAAAGCTGCATCCAATAAAACCATCTCATGTTCCTCTGCGGTTGGATCTCTGCCCAAACTACAGTATATCTCACACTCTTAATGGAGCGAGATCACACACACACACACACACACACACACACACACACACACACACACACACACACCAGGACGTGCTTCGGCACACTCGTGGACACTCACCCAGATCACTGAGGGCCTTTTACGCAATTTGCCACAGCTCGGAATGACAAAAGATCAAGAAGAAGAAGAAGAAGAAAGAAAAATAAATCAATGAAGACTTTGAGAAGCTCTTTACATTTTATCCTAACTCAATTCTGACCGTGTCACATTTCATTGGCTGCTCTGACCCACGCTGCCCCTAACGCTCCTAATCCGAAATATTGGAGGCAATACGCTTGATTACATGAGTTTGGCCTCGCTAGCAGAGACACACACACACACGCTGAGACACACACACACGCTGAGACACACACACACGCACACAAACGCAGATCCTCGCACACTCATTCTCAGTAACACCCACATGGGTCACTTTCATAACACGGAGAGAACAAGTCGTAGGAGGGAGATGGAGAGAGCGAACGGGCAGAGAGAGATAGAGAGGAAGTGAGTACACTGCTGGATGGACTCGTTGTCTTCCCTGGGGAGACGTTCACACATACACACACACACAAACACACACACACATGCGCATCCGTACTTACATGCTGACGGAACAAACAAGACAGAGAAGTTACAAATGCACACACAATATACACACGCACGCACACGCACACGCAGACACAAACACTTGCGGATAATGTGCAGGGTAGATGTGTTATATTCTCTCTGCCTGTAAAGGTCCACTTCACAGGTGGAGAACAAAGGTTCGCTCGCTTCTCTTTCTCGCCGTCTTTCTCTCTGTATGACTCACTCGTATGCACACACACACACACACACACACACACACACACAAACACACTCTCTAACACTGAAGTACGTGCTGGCGCTTTGAGTCACACACCCCTTATTAACTCAGTGAGACAGTCTCGTCCCACTTTACCCCCGTGCTGTGCTGTAGGGCTGTAAAAATTGGGGATAAATATATTACCTGTGCCGAGGCGCTGAGGGGGGGCGGTAGGGGAGGGAGGGAGGCCGGTAGGGGAGGGAGAGCCATTGGGGTGACTATTTCGAGCAGCCATGACCCAGTGTGGTAACCCACTTTCCTTCTGTCTTTCTCGCTCTTTCGCTCCCCTGGCGAGCGTCACGAGTGTCCACTCCGAGCGGTGTGTGTGTGTGTGTGTGTGTGTGTAGAAAGTGTGTTGGCCTCCCGTCTCCACCTGTCCAGCTCCGTCTTTGTCTCCAATGTCTCCACGTTCAATTATTTCTCCACTTTTTTAAAAATGCATCCGTACTCCTTCAACCTGTCTCTGTGATTTCTGACATTTATACCCTCTGACAGCTGGTGAGTGAAGTGTCTGAATCAGCTGCATGTTACATACGTGTTAATGGAAACGTTTCCCCTCGACAGCCGTGTTGCTGAGGTGCATTGTGGTCAGTTGACAAGTTACTACTTATAACCAAAATCTGATATATACTCTCAATTAGGATTGTGATTTTACATTTATTCATCTACTGAACAACAGAATCAACTAGAAATGCAACAGTCTGCTTATAAAACCACATTTAAAACCACTAGACCCAGATCTTTATTTGGATCTGCATCAAATTGCACAAAACTAAAATTTCACAATGTTCACAATCCTGCTAACTTGTAGTCAAACAATCCAACAACACAACAGAACTGAAAACAGAAACTGACCCAGAAGTCCAGGGGACGTCACAGCCGCCATCCTCAGTTACGTTGAAGCGTTTGCACGTTGCCCTTTAGACGTTAAGGTCGAGCGTAAGAACGTCCATCTTTGTTCCCCGGAAATGCATCATGAAGAAACACCCACATTTAGAACGGTTGCACAATCACCTTCAAATAAACTGATGGCTGTGATATTCTATTTTTATGCTGTTGTGTTTTTTTGTTTTTCTTTCTATAATCTATTTTTAACTATGTTGACTCGATTTGTTGTTTTGAATGTTTTTGTTGCCACAGAGCAAAAGAAGTTCCCCCGCAGGGAAAAGCTTTTAGGACAAATCTGTCTTTAAAGTGCTTCATTACCATGAGCTGCTTTGGTAGCTTGATGGAGGGATGGAGGGAGGGAGGGAGGGAGGGAGGGATGGATGGAGGATGGAGGGGGATGGAGGGATGGAGGGATGGAGGGATGGAGGGATGGAAGGGAGGGATGGAGGGAGGGAGGGAGGGGAGGGATGGAGGGAGGGAGGGAGGGATGGATGGATGGAGGGATGGAGGGATGGAGGGATGGATGGAGGAGGGATGGATGGAGGGGGATGGAGGGATGGAGGGATGGAGGGATGGAGGGAGGTGGATGGAGGAGGGAGGGAGGGATGGATGAGGGAGGGATGGAGGGATGGAGGGATGGATGGAGGGATGGAGGGATGGAGGAGGGATGGATGGAGGGAGGGAGGGATGGAGGGATGGAGGGAGGGATGGATGGAGAGAGGGATGGATGGATGGAGGGATGGATGGAGGAGGGATGGATGGATGGATGGAGGGATGGATGGAGGGAGGGATGGAGGGATGTTTAAATGATGGGTGGATAATCAATGGTCTCTTTCTGTTTCCCACCTTTTGCCCCAGGTGGTGCTAAAAAACGCGCACATGGCCGTGGGCTCTTTGACCATCAACGAGGAGAGGTCAGAGGTCATCGACTTCTCCGTCCCCTTCATCGAGACGGGCATCAGCGTGATGGTCTCCCGTAGCAACGGCACTGTGTCGCCCTCGGCCTTCTTAGGTGAGGAACACGGGAGCGAGGGACGAGCCTCAAGGCCGTGATTTTACATTTTTATCAATATTTGAACTATGCAGGTAAAATAAAACGTGAAACGATGAAATCCGACACTGGGATATGACACCAGATGTTTGAGCTCATCCTGGTAGGAGGTGATGGTCTTTGGTTCGGAGTTTTATCGGGAGTTTGGACCCTGATGGCTGCAGGTCGAGTTATGATTATTATTGCAGCCTCATCATTACACAGTATTACTTAGGTTGGGTTTAAGTACAAACTGTATATTTTCAAATACATTTTTTACATTATTTTCCATTTTGACAATGAGTATTCGTGCCATATTGAAGAAGAAAGAAAGAAGATTTAATATTACAAGAATAAAGTTGTAATTTAATGAAGAGAAGTGATAATATTACGAGAATATAGTATAATATAAGAAAAGAATATGTATATCATATCAAAAATATTTCTTTTAGGAAATTAGCAGCAGGGAGAACCCATGCCCACTCCCTCGGGATCCAAAATCCTAATTACCAATCTGATTGTTTATTAAAAACTAAGAAACCTTATGATAATGTAGCAGTTATTTAAGTGTAAGTGTCTTTTCATCGAGTGTTGGACGGATGTTTGTCAGGTCGACGTCCACCTTCCCCCCCCCCCAGTGATTCAGTGGACACACGAGTGATCAGAGCCCAGTTTTGTGTTGTGTGTGTGTGTGTGTGTGTGTGTGTGTGTGTGTGTGTGTGTGTGTGTGTGTGTGTGTGTGTGTATTGGAGCAGGTTGTACATGATAATATGGCTAACTGTTTATTTATTCTCTCCTCTGCTCCCTGTCCCTTTGCCCTCTTCTATTTCCTACTCCCACTCCATTTCTGACTCTCCCTCCCTCCTCTCAATCTGGCACGCTGCATTTGCATATCTCTCTCTCTCTCTCTCTCTCTCTCTCTCTCTCTCTCTCTCTCTCTCTCTCTCTCTCTCTCTCGCTTCGTTTTCTCTTCCTCGCTCTCTCCCTGCCGCCCTCTCTCTTTTCCCCCCTCTTCCTCCCTCTATCCCGATGTCTCACCCCCATCTTCCTTCTCTCCTTCTTCCCCCCCCTCTCTCTCTCTTCTCTTTTGCTTATCTCTGTCCGTCCACGCTCCCCTCCCTCCGTCCCTCCATCCCTCGTCTCTCTTCATCTCTCCCTCTCCTCGCTTCCCTCTCTCTTCCCTCCAGAGCCCTTCAGTGCGGATGTGTGGGTGATGATGTTTGTGATGCTGTTGCTGGTGTCAGCAATGGCTGTGTTTATATTCGAGTACTTCAGCCCTGTGGGCTACAACCGCTGTCTGGCTGACGGCAGAGGTGAGAGGCCTTCGCTCAACACACACACACAGGCACACACACACAGACACACACACACACACAGGCACACACACAGACACACACATGGACACAGGCAGTGTACCTGCACCACTGTTTGAGGATATAGATGCAAATCCATGCAGACACTCTTCTCTCCTCCTGTAGCCATGCTGCCGCCCTCGTCTCTCTCGCTCTCTTTTTGCTCACACCAGATGTGAGGTGGAATTTAGAGGTGAAATTATACCACATGCTTGAAGTTTTACTTTTGGGAAACGATGAGTCAGACTCGCAGCTTTTTCGACGCCTTGTGTGGCTTCACTTTTTCAAAAATGTTCCAAACAGAAAAAAGTTTCTCAAGTAATTTGCATTTACCATTTTGAAGGAAACGTAAATTATGTTTTTCTACGTAACAGAAAAACGTCAGTCAGCTCGAGCTGCACTGCTCAAATAATTCGAAAGCTGCAAAGTTTTCCCGTCTCCTCCGCTGCGTTTCAATGCCTCTGCTGCCCTGCGTCAGTGTCTCTGCCCCGTGGATTCAGACCCTCCACCTCCACAGCACCCACCTGTAGCTCTGACCCGGGAGGTTAAAGAGATTTGCTCCTCACTCCTCATCGTGTTAATGTGATAAAGTGATGACGTCAAACGTGAGTTGTCTGATTTAAAACTTGTTTAATGATCCTCAGCTCAAGTGTTGGTGAATTATTAAAGTCTGGCGCCACCCACCATGTTTAATCCAAACACATTCGGCCAAACAAATCATGGAGTATTAGCATATTGTGTAGGAGACAGGATTGTTAAAGTTTAAGTTAGTAATTTACTCCAAACAATCAAATTAAAGTATTGAGGCTTTGCAGGTAAACGCAAACAATACGACTCTGGATCATTTCACACAAACTCTGTGTTCAGCCTCCATATAAAAACCAGTCGTCCTCACTGACCCAGTGACTTCATCCTCCTCCTCCTCCTCATCCTCCTCCTCCTCCACGCTGCTCTCTCTCTCTCTCTTTTATAACCTTTTACAGGTGTGTTTCTCTGCTTTAGTGCTGCTTCCGTCACACCAGTCATTTGCATTCATTTCCATATTTCCCAAAAACCACAAGTCAGCTCTGACAGCAAGACTCTGGTTTTCTGTTAGATCTCCGTAGCCAGAAAGATAAGATTTAAAAAAACTAAGAAAAATCAATCTCTTCCCTCAACTCTGACGTGGCTAAATATAGACAATGGCTATCTTGTTTTTTTCCTCTCCTCCTTCATCATGTTCTGAAGGAGATGCAGTCCTCTCTACAGCGCTGCTCTCTTCTGTGCGCCTCCTTGTTGTATCTGCTTGTAGCTCAGTGGGAGCTCGGTATCATGAAGAGTGCAGATCGAAGTTTGAACTCAAAGGATTCGGCGCAATAACGCATCAGTGACCTGACTGCAGTAGATTTGTGAATTCTTGATTCATTAAAACCGAGCTTCTTCTGCAAACTTCACACGCAGGAGATGTTTGGCTCGATAAAGTTGGTTCGTCCGAGGAAACAAAAGCCTCTTGCAACAACGCACGCCCACGCGCTCGCACACCCGCTCTCACACAGTCGCACGTACCCACACGAACATCGTCCACCAAATGCTAATCACAGCATAATGAACCAGTCTTCTGTCGGCTTGTGGACAAGTGAAATCCACGTAGTTCCAAAACTGATTAGAAAAAGCATTAATTAAAAAAAGGTTGTAATGTTGTGGGCAGTTGTGGCTCAGGAGGTAGAGCGAGTCGTCGGGTAACCAGGAGGTCGGGGGTTTGATCCCCGGTGCCTCTGTATTCCAGGCATTGCTCATTTACCATGATGTTCTTCTCCTTCTGTTTAAACTCTATGGTCCTTTTAGACGCTGCATTTTGCATTGTGTCAGGTGTTCCTATTAGTTTGTCCTCCCCACATATCACTGAGCGTGGGCTTGATAACAGAAACATTTGTCTGTATAATTCAATGGATTCCAAAGGCTGAAACAGTTGAATCAACATGTCTCTGCAGCAGTTCACACTAACCCTGAACATCAAGACGCCTCCGTGAAGGTCAGATTATTATTTTGCAGGACGGTTTGCACTAGACTACATCAGTGTTCGCTCGGTGAACCTGAAAATCTGGCAACTGGGCGTATGAATCGGATAAAAGTCACATAAAACAACAAGACAAGAGTGAACAGCGATGCCAGGAGCTCTAGATGCTAATGCTACAATACTATTTAACTATGTCTGGACGATGTGTCTCCACCTCCTCCCAATATCCAGAAATGAAGCCAAAATAAGATTATGAAAGCTTCCATTTTTCACTGAAGACATAATTTGAAGTTATAGTCAGTGTCACCTGTCAATCATGATGATTCATCCTGTTTTTATAGCATCAAATAACTTATTAAAACCAAACTTGCGAGAAAAATGAACATCTGAGTTTGTTATAAGTCATAAGAACGACTGAAATGACTGAAACCATCTTTGAGAACGATGTATTTGACCTTTAAATTGTGTCCATGTCCCACTTACTAACACAGAGGAGGCAGGGCTTGTGTCCTATACAGCCTCCAGCCACCAGGTGGCGATCGAGGCACTTTGGCTTCACTCTTGGGAAGCTGTAATGTCGTCCATCTTTATAAACGGTCTCTGGTGTGTCACCTACATTTAGTGTAATACCACAAAAAGACAAGAAGTACATCTGAGACGGGTCATTAGTTTTAGTATTGGACAAAAAATTGAAAAATGAAATTTAATGATGGTGTTTGAGAAAAGGTCAAGTGACGACCAAAGTTATTACAATTCATCCAAAGGGAGAAATGAATGTGGTGGAGCCAGACCAGGGTAACTTTCATGAGGACACATCAGTATGCTGCCACTAACAGAATTAAAGACTTTCCATGAAATAAAATCTCTGCTCACCTGGAGGAACCTGCTCCGTCTCGTGTTGTTTGACTGCGACTGCGTTTCTTTCAGAGCCTCACGGTCCATCCTTCACCATCGGTAAGGCCATCTGGCTGCTGTGGGGTCTGGTCTTCAACAACTCTGTGCCCGTGCAGAACCCCAAAGGGACCACCAGTAAGATCATGGTGTCGGTGTGGGCCTTCTTCGCTGTCATCTTCCTGGCCTCCTACACTGCCAACCTGGCCGCCTTCATGATCCAGGAGGAGTACGTGGACCAGGTGACTGGTCTCTCGGACAAAAAGGTACGACGAGCCGCTGGTCTCTCTTCTTATTCCTCTCATCTGTACCTCGCAGTTGTGAAGCAGATGTTTTCACACATCTCCCGTCTTCTGCATTTAGTTCCAGAGCCCCAACGACTTCTCGCCCCCGTTTCGGTTCGGCACCGTCCCGAACGGGAGCACAGAGAGGAACATCAGGAACAACTATCCAGAGATGCACGGCTACATGACCAAGTTCCACCAGAAAAACGTGAACGAGGCTCTGGGCAGTCTCAAGGCTGGGTGAGGACCTGCGCAGTGAAGTAGAGCTGCTGTTCATTCAGTTTAAAACCAAACTGAGCGAGCAAAACGATTTTCAGTATCAAAGTTTGAAACCTAAATCTGTAATTAACATCTCGTGATATTAAAAATGTAATTTGGAGCATGTTCCTGTCTTTGCTTCGGGCCGTGCTGAGCGTCTCGTTGCAGCAGCTCTGGGAGAAAAAAGGGTTTAAAATAGTTTACGATTTAAGATCCTTGTTTGTGTCTCTCCTACTTGTCTGAACATATTGTGGCTGAAAACCTCCAATAATACTTTTACTCCCCCTCTTCACTTTTCATGGAGTGTGTCTGTCTCTGTGTGCCAGCTCCGGCCTTTGGCAAACCAAGTGGAAGTCTATTACTCTTATCAGCAGCTTAGTGCTATTTAGCAGGTTAATTGGAATGTTGTAGCGGTGATGTCTGACTCCTAAGTGCTAATTAATTGTAACCTATCTCTCTCTCTCTTTCTCCCCCCCCCTCCCCTCTCTCTCTTTTTTATTAGCAAACTAGACGCTTTCATTTATGACGCGGCCGTGCTCAACTACATGGCCGGCAGGGACGAGGGCTGCAAGCTGGTGACCATTGGCAGCGGCTACATCTTCGCCACCACCGGGTACGGCATCGCCATCCAGAAGGAGTCGCTGTGGAAGAGACACGTGGACCTGGCCATCCTGATGCTTTTTGGAGACGGTGAGACGGTCGTCCTTGTTTCCTCCCCTGTTTTATTCATAGCTCCTGCACGGTGTAATGCACCCAGCGAGCACAGAGGCTGTTACGCGTACAGCCGTGTTGACGCAGTGAGTTGTATATTTAATTACTCAAAAGATGCACCGGATAGTCCCTGAGATACCACAGTGCTTCAGCAGGGAAGGAAACAGAGCAGAACTTCTGACTGACAGCCACAGCAAACAGTAAAGGACAAGCCCGACTTATTTCTGCTTTTATTTAACCTCTTTGCACAAACATTTGAAGATATACGCAGTTTCTTTTTTAAAATGCAGATAAACCTGCCAAAAAATAGGTGATTGACTCCTTTACCATTCAGTTCTGGTTCTTTTTTATTCTGCTGAGACATGTTCGATGTCATGAACACACCAAACATCAAGTCTTGCAATTGTTGCATGCTGCACAATAGGTAGAAAAAAATTGCTGATGTTTTTATAACCAAACTCCATCAAAAACAAGCACTTTGACTTTTTTAGTTTGGCCCATGTCCCATCCACTTACATGGAGGAGGCAGGGTTTATTAATAAGACAGCAACCAGCCATCAGGGGGTGATTGAGTTGCTTAGTTTCGTCCGTCTCTATAAGAGCTTGAGCAGCGTCAGTAAATACAGTGAAGAGACTCGTAATAACAGTTATGAATCAGACTATAACACAACGCCTGCTGTCCTCAGGGTTTCTGGACGTTATTTATAACACGGTCACAATCCCGCTTTGTCCTTTTCTGACCCGCTCCGCCCACAGCCCAAAAATATTGCCCATAAAACTGATCTGAACTCGTCCGACCTGCAGGTCAACCCACAGGACTGGTTGTTTATGGGTCGGCCCTCACATCACTCGAGTCTGGACCCACAGTTTTAGTGTTTAATTGGTTCTGTAGGTCAAACGTACAGTAATCGCACACTCCCATACATCAAGTGCTGAGAGAAAAGGGTGCTGCTCGGAATATAAGGGGAAATTTAGCTCCACCTTGGGGGCCCTATGCTTTATGTTCACGCTCGCCTTTTAATGGGAGACAGTCTACGCTCTCCAGGCTCTTTCTGAAATGCGTTTCCCTCCTGTCAGCTCTACAGCTGGAGCTTTGCAGGATCGCACAACGAGCCCGGGAATGAAATTAAAACGTGTTCAAAATGTGTCCAATCCTGAGCCGTGTAGTACGAGCTTTATGGTTTTCAAGCAAAAAACTCCTTTGTCGTAAATTAGTCAAAATAACACAGACAACAGCTTCTTTTATCGACCATAACAGTCTGATTTCACTACGTCCTGTTTTGATATACTGCTCAATTCAGAGTGGGAAGTGTAATGGAAGTTTGGTGTGTGTGCGCATGTCTAACGATAGTTATGAGGTTCCAATTTTGGTTCGATGCCATCCTTGAGAGGACATTTTGCCTGGTCCTCACAAATTCACAGGGCTGTTTGAGGGTTAAGACTTGGTTGCAGGGTTAGAATTAGATTTAGGCATTTAGTTGTGATGGTTAAGGTTAGGGTAAGGGGATACGAAATTAATTATGTCAATGAGTGTCCTCACAACTGAGGGACAAGTGTGTGTGTGTGTGTGTCTGTGTGAGGGAGTGTGTGTGTGTGTGTGAGTGTGTTTAGTTGAGAATGGTCCGGCCTGTTGTGAGCATCCTGAACCAAGGGCCCTCCGGGGGCCACTATAGTCTGTCCCAGTTAGAGGTGCCAGCATAGCTCCTGGTGTATTTCGACAGTGCGTGCATGAGTTCTTGGCTTTGTGTGTGTGTGTGTGTGGTTGTGTGTGTGTGCGGGTGAATATGGGTCAGGCCTATGTGTGTAAGCAAGAGGGGTTTGTGTGTGTGTGTGTGTGTGTGTGTGTGTGTGTGTGTGTGTGTGTGTGTGTGTGTGTGTGTGTGTGTGTGAGAGAGAGATGGGTGTAGAAACTCTGACTATGTGACACAGGTTTATTTTTATCAACCTACATACGATTCAGTCAGATTTCTGTGTGTGTGTGTGTGTATTGTTGACTTATTGATCATAAGTTTGATTCCTCTCGAATGTGGGTCGACTGTGAGACACTGCGCCACCGCGCCGCCCTGTCTCGCCCCTCTCAGCATGTCAATGTCACTTTGCCACGCCCCTTCCCGGTGGCCTAGAAAGTGATCAGACTCGAGCGGACGGCCCGTCGGTCTGAGACGGGGGCTGAGAGGAGGATTCTGGGTAGTTTGACGCAGGCGGGAGCAACAAATACATCACAGATAAAAAAATGGAACCACAGTTTTGATGAGTGGTTTTCTGATTGGCTGTTGGATCAAAACCATTTCTGCAGTAAATCACAGGTCTTCACACTTTTACACGTTAGGCTGCAAAGTGACGAGAGTTAAAAGAAGGGGAAACATGAAGGATGATTAAAGGTAATAAAGATGAATGGAATAGTGCTAAGAAAACCAGCTACTGGCTTTAGCTTCATTTTTAGCAGAACTACTTGGATTGAGTATCTATCATTTCATCTCCAAAACGTCAAAACCGTCGCTTTAAGGTCACAGAGTTGTAAAGAAAAGAAACACAGTCGGTCAAATGACTATTTCCGTTAATTCCCAAATTCCCTGATTGAACTTCATGAAACTTCTTTTCATTAACTTCATTAACATTCAGTTACTTTTCCCAAGTAAAAAAATATGTGACTCCGATGCCCTTGATTCAAATTCAGACAGGGACACGCGTCACATTTCTAATAAACCATTAAAATAGCTACAAGATAGTAGCAGTTACCATCTATCAGCAGATACGACCATTAAGCTGTTGTACGACTTTGTCTGTGTCTGTGTGCGTCTGTGTCTGTGTGTGTCTGTGTGTGTGTCTGTGTGTGTGTCTGTGTGTGTGTGTGTGTTCGGCACCTCCTTGCAGTTTGTATGCGGTGGCGCTCCGTGTTGTTGCTCAGCCACTGCCCCGGTGCAGGAGTCGCGCTGACACGCAGCGACAGCGGCTGAACGTATGATTAATTAACCGACGCTTGTCCTGCCTCAGTCGGCTTTGATAGAGAACAGCCCGCGATGAAACAGAAGGTGACCCACAAAGAGACCAGAAGCTCGGGGACCAGCACCAGACGCACGAGCAGCCACACAAACGCACACTCAAACACACACGTTTGCATAGATCCACACACACACGTTATTTACATGGCTGTTTTAAAAATTATTCAGAGAAATTAGTGCAAATCAGATCAGTGAAAATTAGCATGTGACCAATGGCATGTATGTGTGATGTGTTTCCTGTTTTTGCCGAATGTAACTTCCCTGACCCCTTCTTCCATCTCCCCTCCTCTCTTCTTCTCTTTCATCATCTCTCCATCCCTTGTCTCCTCCCTGTTCACATCACATCTTTCTACTTTATTTTACACACTCCTCTCTTCATTTCAATTGACATACAAATGATAAAAATCCCTTCTTCTGTCCATCCCTCCTTCCTGTCCTCTCGCTGCTTCCTCTTCTCTCCACACCATCTGTTTCTCTGCTCATCCTCTCGCTCTGTCACTATCTCCTCCCTCCTGCCGTGTCATTGCATTTCCTCCCTCTAGGTGAGATGGAGGAGCTGGAGTCCCTTTGGCTGACGGGGATCTGCCACCACGAGAAGAACGAGGTGATGTCCAGCCAGCTGGACGTGGACAACATGGCCGGCGTCTTCTACATGCTCGGTGCCGCCATGGCTCTGTCGCTCATCACCTTTATCTGCGAGCACTGGTTCTACTGGCAGCTTCGCTTCTGCTTCATGGGCGTCTGCTCCGGCCAGCCCGGCTTCGTCTTCAGCATTAGCAGGGTGAGAAATTACAAGAGAATCCACCTTTCGTGCACACTGGTACCATCAAAACGCACAAAAGAGCCACGACTTGTACTTTTTCTAATGTTCTGATTGAAAGATTCAGATCCTGAACATAATCTGCTCAAAACGGAGCCAGCACACTCAAGCTGACACATTTCACACCTTGCGTTTTGTTTCCAAGCACAGAAATACAGCATACGCTCAGTTGTATCACACTTTGCTACCTAACGCACCTTCCAAATTCTGCCGTGGATGATATTAATAAACAACAACTTTCTGTGTAAAATTCCTCACGGCCTCCGGCATCCACTCGGTCGTCTTTGCCAAAGTTAAAACCAAAGGTGACAACTTCCGGAAAGTTGTGAGTTTTCGCGTTAGCACCTGAGAAGAAATGCTGCCAAGAGGGGGGATCATTGTGTTTTTTACATGTTTGAATTGCTTCTAGTAGCACATGAAGAAATGTGCTAATTCCTGCTGCACACTAGAGGACAACTGGGCTGATTCCAGGTCTGATTCTGTCCTCCAGATGGCCGTCCTGATTCTAAATCGTGGTACACGTGTAGTATGAAAGAAACCGCGATTGGGCGAGTGAGCAGAATTAAGATGCTTCTCCAACCGGATATTGCGTACAGGGCTGCCTACAGCGTAAATAAGACGTTTCCTGTTTCCGTTGTTATTCTGAAGTCACGTTTAATCACGTGAGTTTCTGTGAGTTCCCAGGTCTCTGTTGGTTAAACGCAGAGTTTGTGCTTCTGCGTCTCGACTGGATCGTCCAGTGTGAGCGTTCTCACCGTTGACATATTAAAAATCGGTTTCATCTGCCATGTGTGTTGGGTCTGCCCTCCGTTCAGATTTGAAAATCATCTAGTGTGCACCAGGCATTACTCAAAATCCTGCGTTCTCTGACATGCATGTATGAAAACAAACAAACAGGCTTTGTGTTGTCTTGTGTCATTGAGTTTGTGTTGTCGGGTTTGTCTCATAAGAAAAGACAAGAACGTTTCTGCAGGGAGCAAAACATCCAAAAGGGTTTTAATTCTGCATTTGACCTCTGCATCACTGAGTTGTTCCATGTCTGTAAAGTCACCTTCATGACTTATCTCTTCACTCCTGCATCATCAGATTTATAGCCGCTAATGTCTCTGAATTGAAAGAGCTTTATTTCTTAAATGATGAAGACAACCTACAAACCAAATTCCAACCGCCAACCTAAATAAACCAGATATAGGAGCTCCCTCCTTTTCGTTCTGACGCTTCCTGACGTCCATCAGGTAAATATTTACAAAATGTTGAGCCGAAATCGATATTCCACTCAACTAAAATCAGCCAGAGAACCAGAGAGGGTAGATTACCGGATCCCAGGAGACCAAAGTCACCCCCGAGGTATTTGATTTGCATTCCAATTGTTTTGACATGGCTCCGGTGTAATTCACTGTGTGCCTCTGAAGGTGAACCGCTGCAGGCCAAACCGCGTGGCTAATTTACGGCACGGAGCCACACACTGCTGCTCGCTCCCTCCATTTGATGAGCTGCCGCGGCGCCGCGGAAAAAGCAAGGCCACGGAGAAAAGAAAAAAAAAAACACGACAACATCACATTTTCCCCTCTCTGCTCTAATGTTACGCCCCAGTGCCCCAACTTTGATTATTTTGTACGCTGTTAATTTAATGTCGTTGCTGTTGCCTTGTTTATGGTTGCGTGTGCGTGTCCGTGTCCGTTCGTGTAGAAGCAGCGTAAAGTACCAGTTGCTGAAATGTCAGCTGACTTCTCATTTGCAGGCTGCTTGGTGTTGTTTTTGATTATTACACCATTATAATTTGTATGGGAAATGGATCCGGGAGCAATTATGCTCCGTGCAACATTCACTGATTGCGCTCATTTACCAGAAATTACCTCTGTCTTTGCTGCGATGTGACAACATGAATGAACACACAAATAAAACCAGATGATGTTAAAATATTCATTCAGTGTTAATTTGCATGTGCGGCACAGGGCTCGGGCTTTATGGAACAACAGCAGCGGAAATTATCGTTTATTATCTTTCCCAGAATCCTCGGCCACACCAACACATTGTGTCCTTCTCATTTGCTCGAGTGCTTTTCTCTCCAGCTTCGGCCATTTTCTTCCTTTTCTTTTCTCGCTGCCACTCGGATTGATTCCACTTTTCTTTTCTTTCTTTTTTTAATTTCACAGCATAATCCAATAAACGTTATTGTTATTGCTGCAATTAACATTTGAGCCCGGCAGTGTAAAAAATGAGACATCTGTCACGGTTGGCGTCGGTCAAGTGACTTCGGTCACGGCCTTTCGGTCTCGGTGTTAGCGGCTCCGTCCCGGCTACCTGCTCCTCCAGGTCCCACCTGCACCACTGAAACAAATTAATTATACTGATTTAAAGCTTCTCGTGACTGAACAGTAAATGTATTCGAGGTATAATCTTCTCACATCTACGTTTGTTTACATTTAGCACCATAAACGGCACAGGAGCAGTTTTAAATCGCGAGCTGCTGCATGTACATTATGTGCAGTTGAACATGGGGCCTGTTTGTTGAATTCCTGCCTCTCTGCACCAGTGTAATCACTTATAGATTTTGCCGTGATCCCCGGGAGGATTAAAACATTCTTAGGAACCCTCGGGCCACAGTTACAGCTATTCACACATTATGCCCAAATAATCAGCCAGTGTAGCAGCGGGCCGGCAGCAATCTGCCAACTGTTACATTATGTGGGCGAAATCTGCTGCTGAATACGAAGCAGGAATCGCTTTGTGAAATGTCCCATATTTGATGCACTACAGTATCAACGTCTCGTTCCACCGGTCGTGCGTCTGCGTCCGAGGGGGAAGCGCTTAAAAGCTGCACAAACGCCCGCGCTGACCTTGCCCTTCAACGCCAACGTCACCGCTGAATACGACCCAGTCCTGGCGTCTGTGAAGGTGAAAACCTAATAAGGAAAGATTCTCCTCGTCGACAATCGAGACGCGATGATATCATCGATCTCCGGGGAGCGAGGATCAGCGACAGACTTCGGCAACAGGTGGAGTTTAATCAAGAAAATAAAAGAAGAAAAACAACAGAGATGAAGTGACGAAAACTTACGTAAACAGACAGATGGAAGAAAGGAACACGGATGAGACGGATAAGAAACAGACAAACATTGAGAGACGGTTCTAAGTGAAGTGTACGTTTGTCCTCCGCCTCACGATTTCCCTCCGTCATTTTGTATTTGTGTTAACCTCTCTCGCTTTTAGCCACACTCAAGCTTTACATACTTGGCTGTTAACAGACTGTGAAATTGAAAGAACTAACAACATTATCTATAAAACCCGGAGTGAGGGGTGGAGGCCTTTTTGCGGCGATGCAGTCGCTGTCCATGAAACCAATTAACACCCAGAGACGAGTGGCTTGGGAGAGACGAAGCCGGGGTCAACGAGACATATTAGTGGATAAAAGGAAGAGACGTCGAAGAGTCGCGGCTTAACAGGGGGAGAGGATCTGACGGCCGCTGACCCCCCCCCTGACCTCGTGGCAGAGTCGTGACCTCTGCAGTGGTGAACGGGTCGGAGGTCAGCCGCTCTCCGATCTTTAACAATGGAAGAGAATCCCTTTATTTCCACAGACGTCCAGAAAAACTGAGTAAAATCATTGTTAGCCATTGATCTGATGCCGTCCCCATCCATCATGCCTGGTTTGCTCTCCCTGCGTACATCCATTTTTATCTGAATACTGTATCGTACATCACTGAATGCAAATGGGCCAGTTTATCTTTCTGTCACTGAACCGCTCGGCCAGTGTCTCCTTGGCTCGGCCTTTGTCTTCGGAGGGGAGAACGCCTGGTGACCGGTGGCACCGGGGGGGCAGCAGAGCTGAGGTGTTTAATAACTGCCGGAGGATATTGTTCGGCTGAATTCTAATCACATTGATTAAAGGTATTGATCAGGGCCTTTTACAGCCTCTTTGTCAGCATCAGTCATTCACCATCCAGCTCCACTGTCCGCTCTCAGTCTTCATCCTGCGCGCCCACTGGCACCGTCTCGCTTTATCTCACACCGGCCAATACTTTGTCTATAAATCACATGTAGATCTGTTTTATTATTTTATGCCACATTTATTGGAATCTATTATTATTCATCAGCAGAAAGAGCTGCTCTCACTTCACCTCATCAGGTCCGGGAGCAATGTAAACGTATGCTTCTGTCAATTTAGAATACATAATGTTTTTAGATTTAAGATATTCATCATTAAATGCTGTTTCTTGTCTGTCTCCTCCCCCCCCCCACAGGGCATCTACAGCTGCATCCACGGCGTGCAGATCGAGGAGAAGAGCAGCTCGGCCCTGAACTCCCCATCAGCCACCATGAACAACACCCATTCCAACATTATGCGCCTCTTACGCACCGCCAAGAACATGGCCTCCCTGTCAGGGGTGAACGGCTCACCACACAGTGCCCTGGACTTCATCCGTCGAGAATCTTCTGTCTATGACATCTCTGAGCACCGGCGCAGCTTGGCAGGCCACTCGGACTGCAAGCCTCCTTACCTGCCGGAAGACAACATGTTCAGTGACTACATCAGTGAGGTGGAGAGGACGTTTGGCAACCTCCACCTGAAGGACAGCAACCTGTACCAGGATCACTACCTGCACCATCATGGCTCAACGCTGGGGCTCAGCGGACCTCCTCCCAACAGGCCCCAGAGTTTGGGCAGTGCGAGTTCACTGGAGGGCGGCATGTTCGACTGTGACAGCCTGGGTGGTGGGGTGGCTCCTATTTTCACCACCCAGCCCTGTTCTGCACTGACTCACAGGAACATGAGCAAGTTTGACCTCCTGTCTGGACAGACTCCCCCCTCAGGCCAGAGCTTCAAGGGAGGCCTGCCAGACGTGTATGGTAAGTTCTCTTTTAAAGGAGGTGCCTCAAGTTCCACCTTCATCCCTGGGCACAGCTATTGTCCCGGGAGAGGAGAGGAAGATGGGAATATACGCTCGGATGTCTCAGACATTTCCACGCACACCGTAACGTACGGGAACCTGGAGGGCAACGCCAAGAAGCGCAAAAAGTATCGCGATAGCCTGAAAAAGAGGCCGGCCTCTGCTAAGTCCAGACGGGAGCTGGACGAGATCGAGCTGGGCTACAGGAGGAAACCCTACCACATCAGCCACCACCACTACCACGGCCACCGCTCAGCCTCCCCACCTCTTTTGCCCCCTGAACGCAAAAGAGGAGGTGGTGGAAACAATGATGGGAACTCCTATGTCTTCAGAGAGAAGGAGAGTGTGAGGGATTTCTATTTGGACCAGTTTCGGCCAAAAGAAGGCGTCCCTCAGTGGGAGCATGTGGACCTGACAGAGGGCCCTGGGAATAGAGATGGGGTTGGGGGGCCCTGCACCTCGCTGGTCCCGGTGGATGACTTCCTTAAGAGCAAACCCAAAAAGGTTGATTCTAAGAGTGGGGGAGGATCTGGATTGGCAGGGGGAGAGTGGGAGTGCAGGAACTGTCGGGCCAGCGGGGGAGGAGGGGGCAAGCAGATGTCCATGCACGGAGGAGGGGGCGGTGGCGGGTACGGTGGTGGCATAAGCTGCGGGACCTCGGGAGGCGGCGGAAACAGCCGCCCCAGTTCGGCGACCTGCATGCGCTGCGAGGGCTGTAAAAAGACAGGAAACCTCTATGATATCAGCGAGGACAACAACCACCTCTTGGAACAGATGGGGGGAGGTGGGGGAGGAGGTATGGTTGCAGGCCCTCAGTCTCAATCTCAGGCCCAGCAGAGGAGGAAGAGCGGAGGATTCGGCAAGCCGCTCCGGCGGCAGCACTCGTACGATGCGTTTGTCGACCTTCAGAAAGAGGAGTCGGGTGGGATGGGAAGTTTGATGGGTCTAGGAGGAGGTGGAGGGATGGGTGGGGCAGGCATGGGAGGGATGCTGCCTCCACCCAGGAGTGTCAGCTTGAAGGAGAAAGAACGCTACATGGAGGGCACCAGCCCCTTCGCACACATATTTGAGCGTCACGGGGGCTCGGAGAGAGAAAGGGAAAGAGACAGGGACCCGCTGTTTTACGGAGGTGAGAGCCGGAAAGGAACCGGCTCACCGTTCGGCTTGTTCAGAGGCGGCGACGGCCTCCACCGCCGCTCCATCGGAGAGAGAGACACGAGAGACAGGGATAGGTCTCTGATGGAAGGAGGAGGCGGGGGAGGGTTCTCTTTATCCAAATCTCTTTACCCCGACCGGGTAAACCAAAACCCCTTTATACCCACCTTTGGGGACGACCAGTGTCTGATGCACGGAGCCAAACAATATTACATGAAAAAGCAACAGCAGCAGCAGCAACAACAAGTTGCCAAAAACAGCCGAAGTGACTTCAGGGCCCAGATGAGCACGACGTCATATCTGCCAGCGTCTGCCACGGCCGGGGTGGTGTCCAACGTGGCCCCCCGGTTCCCAAAAGAGCTCAGCCTCGGTGGGATGAACCACCACGGCTCCATGCTGGGGGTCGGCCCCCCACGTCAATTCAACGGAAGCAATGGCCATGTGTACGAGAAACTCTCCAGCATTGAGTCTGACGTGTGAGCGTAAATGGAGGGGGAGGAGCAGGTAATGGCAAGAGAGAAAGAAGGGGGAGAGGGTGTCAGGAGATCAGGGATGATTTCAAAGACGCTGTTCGCACACGGCAAACCTGAGACAGAGGAGGAAACGACCGTGAGATCGAAAAATTACATGTTCGATTTTTGCAAGAAAATCTGGGTAAAACAATCAGGACACCCTGAGGAGGTGTGGAATGTAAACCCCTCTCTCAGAAATGGCCAAAGCTTCTTTACTTGACGAGTAACATTCCCCCTCAAAACACTCGAGTCCATCAAATCCTCCACCAGTGCGGCAGAAGTCACTGTACTCGGTTCTTATCGCAAAGAGATGACACCTCATCTCGGTTTGATACTGGACATGTGTGGCCTGGTGCGGTGTGATGGCCGTCTGAGAGCTCCCGCCGAGCGCTGGTGAGGAAGGACTGCGAGAGCGGAGAGAGAGAGAGGCGAGCTGCCCATCTGCCCCTGTGTCACCACAGAAAGGAGACGTTGTCACTCTCTCTCTCTCTCTCTCTCTCTCTCTCTGTGGAAGGCCCGTCCATCTCTCTCTTCGTCCTCCGCTCTCTCCTCTTCTCTCGCGGCCGCCGCTCCTCCTCCTCATCCCTGACGCCAAAAGAGCCGATCTTGTTTGCTATGAGAAATACAATCATAAATGGTAATAACATATTCTTATAGAAAAAAAAAACAGGGTATCAGAACAACAATAATATTGATAACGTTGTGAATAACAAAGATGTTAGTATTGATGAAGATAACACAGCTTATGATATCACTAAGTTTTTTTCCTTGTTTCATGTTCTGTTGGTAGAATATTTCACTACTGTTTTAGTATCTGTAGTTGTGTTCTGTGACAGCGGGAAGGTCGTTCTCTTCTTCAACCAACAAGCCAGAAAGACTGAGTCCTTAACTCCTGATTTTATTTATTTATTTTCTTTCTGTAGAATATTTTGCTTCATGCTCATTCATTTATTTGCTCCTCGTGGGAAAAAAGACGGGATCTGGAGGACACGTTTGGAGCTGACAGATCCTGACTTGATGTTTCAAGACGTTACAAATCAAGTGCACACACACACACACACACACAAACTTTAACACACACATTTTGTTTTGTGAGTCTGAACTTGTGTTACTGTGAACAACACGTTTCGTCACAAGCTGAAGATACAGAGAGGAAGGACGTGCCTTAATGGTCTCCAGTGGATGTGTCCTCCAGTTCACACGCGGCGGCACCGGGACGGACCAGCGTGCTTTTAGGCTGCTGCTGCTGCGGCGGCGGCGGCGTTCTCTTCACGTTTATGAGCCAAAACTGCAGTAAACATTTACAGCAGGCTTGAGACGCTGCCGTCGAGATGTTTTATAACTTCGTAAAATAATTTCATATGTCAAAGTATGGGCAGTGCTTTATGAAGCGGTTGTATTCAGGATGTCCCACTGTCACGGATAGACCGACGGGTCTCACTTCACAACACGGCAGCCTTTAGACCACTTCTTTTATTCAGGTTACATAACAACAGTCACCAGGCACTTACTTTTTTTGGCCTCTCACTAGTATCTTCGCAGAAGGCATCACTCTTCACTCATGTGAGCGGTCTGAGAGGCGCACACGGAAAGCTTTGCTCAGACTATATATGCACTGTTCTTTATGTCGGCGAAATGCTACGAAACGTGTGGGAGAGGTGTTGTTGCCCCGTGACAATGATGCTGGGAAAAGCTTGAGCCGAGGAGGATGTCTATTTGGGAGAGAGAGGCCTCTCGAACGCCGTCCGTGGCGTCGGGAAAGGCGGCCATGTTGTGAAAACCTTTTTCAGGCACTTTGACTAATAGTCTTTTAAGCTGGAGAGGCCTCATTTATTGCACAGGACCTTTTCCTCGGTGTAGGTTCAGGCACTTGGTAGACATGCCTTATCATCCCATCTCCCCCGCTCCCCCCCCCCGAGCTGTCTGCTGATGACTCATCATATTACTGTACAGAATAAGGACGCCTCGATTAGTTATTTAAAGGTTTGATCTTCGATTAGCGGGCGGTGTCAGGAGTTCAAGGGCTGCAGGAGATTGCGCTGGAGTGCTGGCCTGAGATTGGAGAAGTGTGTAGAATGTGATCTCTGTCGTATACCCTGATGTAAATGCACCAGTGTAATAGTGTGTGTGTGCGTGTGTGTGTGTGTGTGTGTGTGGAGGGGTAGCAAATTTTTTTTTCTACCACTAACCTGCTGATAACTCCTCATAAATTCAACAGCCTCCGTTAACAATGTGAAAGTGAGACTGATAAAGTTAGCCTTAAATCAAACAGATTCACCCCCTGCTCCCCCGACCCATTAATGACTCTCCCGCTAAATACGTCGGGATCTCTGGAATTTTTATACGCACATATTTTTGAGCGTTCAGGTCAACCATTATCAGCGAGGGAGGGCGTGAGACGACGAGAGGGCAGGCGGAGAAACCACGAGGAAATAAGACGGAGCCGAGGCGCGACTCGGGAGTTGAGCATCAATCAGTGTCAGCGTTAGTTTGTTGAATCTTTTCCTTGTAAATAAACTATTTAAAAACTCTTTTCACTTTGTACAGTAAACAGACAGACAGGATGTAACTTTAAATATGTTTTACAGCAATTTAAGAAATAAAGAAAACGCAAATAAAAATTCACAAAAAACAGAAAAAAACACACAAACAAAAATATGCAAAATATAGTTAACACAAATATGACTAATCATAAGTGATATAATTGAACCTCATTTTCTTTCAATCTCATGTTTACTTAATTATGATAGTTTACCGATCAGTATACTGATTATGTTAAGAATTATGCTTTTTTCTTATTTTCACTCAAGTGTTGGAAATTGAGGATAATTTATTGTAGGTGTAGACGTTTGGTGATAAAAGGGGAAAGTTTAGTTTTAGGAGTCTTTGCTAAGTTTCCCTTGAATTGTGTTAGACTCTTTTTAAGGTAAGCTCTTCTTCATGCTTTTTGAGATAAATTCAATTATCTACACATTTATGTAATACAATATTACATGTATACATAGATGATATTTGCATATAGAGGCAGTATATTGTGATCCTTCATTTTTAAGCTGCAGTCCTTATTAAGAACCTACGAGACGTTTGTGTTTTTGTTGCCCGTTTTTTTGACCTGGGCTCTAATGATGATTGCACACAGAATTTAGAGCCATCGTCGGCCCGGCCTATCCCGTTCCCTTTCTATGTTTGGGATAGACATCACTGTGGTAAAGGAAATTACACACATGCACACACACACGTTTAAACACATGCACACACACACACACACACACATGCACACTGGAGATTTCCCAGTGTTGATTTTGTTAATATTGCTGAGAATTTCAGCAGAAGGACGAGTGTGGTTTCCTCTAATTGAGAATCCATTTGAAGCTGAAATGCATTTGTGCAACCCCTTATTAAAAAGGTGAAACATCCGTTCTGTCATGTTTCATTTGATGTGGAGTTTGACTTCAGCGGAATCGGCTGCTCTCGACACCGTTTGGCTCCGTGTTCCTGAACCGTGTTGTTCGACAGCTCAAATCACAAATGCTTCTGGATTCTGATTTAATTTTTGAGCGACTACTCTTTCCACTGCTTGTTTCTCTGATTGAGATGGAAAAGTATATAGTTTGTAATATGTTGTGTACATATGGAATTGTGGCCCCATGCACTTAAAACATTAACTCCTTGGTTCTTCTTCTGTATTTTTACTGTTTTCAATAATTCTCCACAATCTCCTCCCCGGCCCCCGAGAAAAAGAAATGTACCTTTCCTCTGTTTTTCTTCCCAACTGCATTCACGTCCAGAGGGTTGATTGAAAAGTGAAAAATGTATCTCTGTGCACATACGCTATATTAGGTTTGCAGGGTTTTTGTTTTTTTTCATACAAGCCACCACGTTTATTCAACTCATTTGCAATAAACAGCATGACCAAACAGAAAAATGTGCTTACTCTACACTGTATGTGCCAATACATCACGTCCCCTTGTTTCTTTTCTGGAAGGATAGCTAGGGCCAGTTTGCAGCTGCTCACTGGGAAGCGGAGCTGCACCTGACACTGTGGTAAACATGCTATCATCAGGCCTTTCCCGCCTCCAGCTGCTCTGCTCTGCAGCCAGCGTGCACAGGTCGGCCAGCGATGCAGAGTAAGCACGGGCTCGTCAGAAGTCTTTATTTCCCCGAAGGCCGAATCGGTCCCAGCCTCCTTCCTCTGCACACGAGCATGCCACAACACATTTGTTCAAACGATTCATGTAGAGCAAAACACTGTGTCACATCTTTTTTTTTTACAACACAAGAAGTGGTTGTGGCAAGTTAGTGGGCTGGAACATCCTGAAGGTGGAGGATGTAAATATCACCTCAGCTGACGTGTGTTTTTCTGTCAGGAGAACTGACACATGGGACCAAATAACAGCGTGACACGGTCAGCTGCAGGGTCGACGTTAACTGACTTGTGAAAGTGGGTTTTTGTTTGTGCTTTGGTATTTGAACGGTTATTTGACGTGTTTGTTCACGGTGACTGAGTCGAGCTGCTAATTTCTATCAATGAGTCACTGGTGTGATTTCATCTCATGCAGACAGGAGGAATTATACTGTGAATCTGATTGTTTTATTGTGAAGGGCAATGAAATTTTAGCGGCGTACAACTTTCCAGCTCACTATGATTCATTACGGAACTTGTTTACTAATATTTTAAAGGTTTTTCTGTGTGTTTGTGTATGGACATGTACCGATATCGCTTTATATTGATGCATTCAAACTTTTTATTAAATTGTGTACAGTTTTGTTTGTTAATATTTCTGTTTTCCATCTTTATCGTTCATAACTCCAGTGGATTGATGAGTTAACGACATAAGGGGTTGCTCCGAAATGTATTTCACAAGGTTGTGAAAACACATTTACACTGAAACAGCCTGATTCAATTTACTGTGGGTTGACAAAAATGTAACATATGAATAGTATGAATTGTATACATAATGATATACATAATATTATTCTTGGCCATTCTTTTCTCTTTTTGTGGCCCTTTTCTTTGAAATAATACCAAAATTTTTACACCATACAAACAGAAAACCACACAAAAACAAATAATTGTACAGGATGTGTAAATACTGAATATTGGCGACAACATTTACCTTCTTTTTTTTGTATGGAAACGATCAACGTAATCTCAATAACAAAATTAACCACGTCATGACAAAAATTGCAAAAAAATCCCATCGTTAAGGTACTTCTAATAAGGATAATACGGATATCTGCAATTATAAGTGCTCAAATAAGATTATTCTTTCTCTTTGTACATGATGAACAAGATGAAGTGTTGAGTATTAATAATAAAAAACTATAAGTTTCACGCCGATGGTATTCAGAGTCTTTTTAATGGTTTTGAATCTTTGACACACGTGTACACACTTTCTCTGGAAGGTGTGTTTATGTGTCGGAGAAGTTTCCTCCTTGAATCTCTTGTGCTTTTCTGCGTCTCAGTAGTTTTGATTGAGTGTCTGACTCTGAACCTCCTTTCTCATGTTTCTCTCTCTGAACACACACTCACACTCACACTCACACACACACACACACACACACACACACACACACACACACACACCTTTGTAGGGTCTTCACTCCTCTGTGTGTCAAACACGTCGATTGTCATACCCTCAAATACACGATCCGGCCGTCACACACGAGCTGCCTCCCTCCCTCCTGACTGGCAGGAATTCCTGGGGGAGGAAGAGGAGGAAGAGGAGGAAGAGGAGGAGAGGTCTGCCTGAGAAGCCAGGGCCATATGGCGACTGTATGGTGGAATGGTTGAGTCTGGGTCTGTCCCCTCTACAACCCACACTGCTGCTGGCGCTGTACGCTCAGCCTCATGGCGTCCGGCCCCCTCAGGGTTCTCTCAGGCTGCTCTCTGAGGTTCCCCCTCGCCACACACACACACACACACACACACACACACACACACACACACACACACACACACACACACACACACAGCACCTTTACGCATCATCGCCACTCCTGCTGGATTGTGCAGCAGTACAGTGAACCTGCCTGAGACCTTGTCAAGTGAGATATCCCATTAGACTCTTCTTCTGCTGCGCCCTCAAGCACAGCCGCTCCAAAATTGAAAAAGAGTGTTTGGATGGGCACTGTTTCCTGAGTTCAGCCGCGAGGCAGCGCTCACTGCTCTTTATTTAAATCTGCATTTATCAGTGAGATTATGCACGATGGTAATCTGAGGTCAGGGAAGTGGCACAGGTTGGAAAATCAGAATTTCGGTATTAATGAAGAAAAGCCTCCCTTGTCAAAGCAATCGCCATCAAACGGTCACGGAGAAGGTCGTTCGTCTTCCAGCGGCTCCTCCTGGAGTCCAATTATACTGCGCTTGTGCAAATGTATTCAAATGTATGGATAAAGAGCGGGTGACACTGTAAAGGACGATTCAGGCAAATACTCATATCACAGGAAATCAAAGCTACAAATCATCTGCATTTTGTTTGACTGCTAACGTCATGTAAAGCTGTTTTCTAGCAGGATTCCTGGTGGAAGTTGTGCACATGCAAACATCAGATTAGCTGAATCTGAATCATGATGCCTCACGGAGATGGAGAGCAAGATTCAATATGCAAATAATATTGTAGGCGTGTGATTAGCTGTTTTTTTTCACCTCACAAAAACACCTCAAATCCACCAAACAGCTCCATGTTGTTTTTTTTCCCTGTTGCACTGAGTCGACCTGTGGAGGCTGTACATTTTTACATCTTGGCATTTTAACAAGCGCATCTTATCTGGACCGACTTAAAGATGCATTAAGATTTACACCGGCCCATCGTGCAAAATGAGCACAATATATCTGCAGGGAGTTTGATGGGGGTTGTTGATCGATACCAATGACTCAACGGTTACTTTACCAGGTCGACTCAGGAGACGCTCAGCTCTCCTGTGTCCCCATCACCCGGGAGCTGGCATTATCAGGGAGGGACGACAGGGAGATGGTTCTGAAAGACAGACGTGACTGTGAGGAGGGAAGCTTGCAGGTGGATGGCGTCATCCAGCCCAAAATCTGTGACCACGCTGACCATGCATTGACGTAACGAGCTCCAGGTACAATATCCACCTACTGGAATGGGATGAGGGACGCAGGAACGCAGTCAACCCCTTCAGAAACCATATTTAAATTCACTAGATGTGGATTTTTGTTTGCTTCCGCAGTCCCTTAAATATTCCTGGTTTTAAATCAAGATGCATTAAAAATATTCTCTGGGAAATCAAGGACAAATGGATGCATCCAGCTGATCGGGATTTGCAGCTAAATTTAATGGGTTCCTCCTCGGCCCAGGTCACATCCTTCCACCAAGTTTAAGTAAGTAATAATCCCTCCGGAAGTTTTTGCATAATCCTGCTAAATAACAAACAACCAAATGCAGATGAAAACGAAACCTGATGGGGGTTGTGGAGAGAGGAGTGACGGACTCGGAAGAGAGAGTTTTGACAGATAACAAGAAAAGTGAGAGATGAAGAGAGAGAGTCACCTCTAAGACCTTTAGCGTCACTTCAGCTACTTCACACAACATTGACGATGAGGCGAAGTGAACTTCTCCTCCAGAGTCTCACCTGCGCGCCGCACACACCACGGCCGGAGAAGCAGCGTCTGCCCAAGAGCCTGACAGGAGCCGAGTGAGTCGACCCAGTCAGACGCTGTTAGAGCTGACGCCAGAATCTGAATCTGCAGGAGTTACACCTCAGTACAACACGTTAACTGGCACCTGCTCTGTATGCAAACTGTCTGAGGCCTTCCCCCTGTACCTGAATGCAGCGTCCCCTCCACCCAGCCAGGATGACACCCACCTCCTCATCCATCATCCATGGAACAGCACACACACACACACACACACACACACACACACACACACACACACACCCCTCACATTAATTTTTCAGTCACACTGCCAAGCAAGACTTATTAAATTATTGATGGAGGGAGTGAGGTGTGAGGAAGAAAGGATGAGATCTATTAGTAAGATGGAGAGTCGCGTGCAGTGACCTCGGACTCCACCTCCACCTCCAGTGTGACATGTCACTGTCAGCGCCGCTGGTTTGTTACTGTTCAGGTTTATCTGGATGAAAATGGTTTGACTGGACAGGATCGAGACAAGTAGGAGCCCGAAACTTCGGACGACTCTGATTCGACATCTTTCAGAGGCCCTCTCTGACTGCGTCTCACCCTCCCTGACTGTGTCTCACCCTCTCTGACTGCGTCTCACCCTCTCTGACTGCGTCTCACCCTCTCTGACTGCGTCTCACCCTCTCTGACTGCGTCTCACCCTCTCTGACTGCGTCTCACCCTCCCTGACTGCGTCTCACCCTCTCTGACTGCGTCTCACCCTCTCTGTCTGCGTCTCACCCTCTCTGACTGCGTCTCACCCTCCCTGACTGCGTCTCACCCTCTCTGACTGCGTCTCACCCTCTCTGTCTGCGTCTCACCCTCTCTGACTGCGTCTCACCCTCTCTGTCTGTGTCTCACCCTCCCTGACTCCTCACCCTCCCTGACTGCGTCTCACCCTCCCTGACTGCGTCTCACCCTCTCTGACTGCGTCTCACCCTCTCTGACTGCGTCTCACCCTCTCTGACTGCGTCTCACCCTCTCTGACTGCGTCTCACCCTCTCTGACTGCGTCTCACCCTCTCCGTCCCCGTCTCACCCTCTCTGACTGCGTCTCACCCTCCCTGACTGCGTCTCACCCTCCCTGACTGCGTCTCACCCTCTCTGACTGCGTCTCACCCTCTCTGACTGCGTCTCACCCTCTCTGTCTGCGTCTCACCCTCTCTGACTGCGTCTCACCCTCTCTGTCTGCGTCTCACCCTCCTGACTGCGTCTCACCCTCCCGACTGCTGCGTCTCACCCTCTCTGACTGCGTCTCACCCTCTCTGTCTGCGTCTCACCCTCTCTGACTGCGTCTCACCCCTCCGTCTCGTCTCACCCTCCCTGACTGCGTCTCACCCTCCCTGACTGCGTCTCACCCCCTCTGCCTCGTCTCACCCTCCCTGACTGCGTCTCACCCTCCCTGACTGCGTCTCACCCTCCCTGACTGCGTCTCACCCTCTCTGACTGCCTCTCACCCTCTCTGTCTGCGTCTCACCCTCTCTGACTGCGTCTCACCCTCCCTGACTGTGTCTCACCCTCTCTGACTGCGTCTCACCCTCCCTGACTGCGTCTCACCCTCTCTGTCTGCGTCTCACCCTCCCTGACTGCGTCTCACCCTCCCTGACTGCGTCTCACCCTCTCTGTCGGCGTCCTCACCCTCCCTGACTGCGTCTCACCCTCCTGACTGGCTGCGTCTCACCCTCTCTGTCTGCGTCTCACCCTCTCTGACTGCGTCTCACCCTCCCTGACTGCGTCTCACCCTCTCTGACTGCGTCTCACCCTCCCTGACTGCGTCTCACCCTCTCTGACTGCGTCTCACCCTCTCTGACTGCGTCTCACCCTCCCCATGGTTTCATATCAGCATCTTAACTTCCAAGCTTCTACGGAGGTGGGATTTTATTTGATCACCTCTGTCAAGGAGACATTTTTTTGTCTTCAGATGTAATATTGTGTAATAGAAAAGTATTTTATTGTTTTACATTTAACAGCTTAGGGATTTTTTTATTTTTGGAAAACATTTTCTCCTTTTTAACTCTAATGGTGATAAGGTGCTTGGTTTTTGAAACAGTCCATATTAATATACAACAGCTGACAGTCAAATGAAGACATCTTCCGTTTTCTAGACTAGAGAAGAGAATGTATTCAATCCTTTCATTTTTTAACGTAATTAATTAATGTCATTAACTGTCTTCTGCAGTAACTGGACCTGAACATAGACTCACAGACCGGCGAAGGACAAATGTGAAGCGAATGCCTCGGGTCAAAGTTCACCACAAGCTGAACTCCACGTGAAGCCACCCTGAGGATTTGCTCGGCCACAGGAAGCAAATGTTTTATTCACCTCCTCACTCACACATTCATGTGTATGTGTGACTGGGTCCCGATGTAGTCCAGGTTGTTTTAATACAGGCAGGTTAAGACGACTGAGCTCAGGTGGAAGGCTCATGGAGAAAAGGTATGGAGCATAAACAGATGAGGAGCTGGTGACGAAAGCCGATTGAAATAGTGGAAGCTCAAGCGACTGCAGATGGGAAACAGGTGAGCAGGTAGAATTGAAGCCAGGAAGACAGTCCAGGGACATCTGGTGGGCGGACAAAGAATGACAGGTGAGGCGACAAGGAGAAGTGAGACGAGGGGCCGAGGGGCCGAGGGGCTGGGGGGGGGCTGAGGTGCCGACTGTGACACTTATACTGTGCATCAAGTTGAATTATTGGGACGGAGGGAAAGGTGCGTGTGTGTGTGTGTATGTGTGTGTGTGGGTGATAAAAGTGCTCTGTGAGTTATGGATCAGAGTTCACTGGATTATGGAGAATGAGAGAGAGAGAGAGAGAGAGAGAGAGAGAGAGAGAGAGAGAGAGAGAGAGAGAGAGAGAGAGAGAGAGTAGGAGGGAGGGAGAGGACGAGTTAGAAGGACAGACGACAACGAAGTGCTGCAGTTCTGTATTTCCATGAATCCAATAAACTCAGCTTTTATTTCTGTGGAACAACTCGCTCTATACTTGAGAGATGTGACCTTAAGAGACTCGTTGCCTGGCAGACAATTGCTCTGATATTTTTTTTTTTTTTCGTCTGTCTGTTTCTAACCAACATTTACAGAAGCACTCACTTTTCTCTCCCGTCGCCCGTCCCTCTGTTTTCTACCTACATTTTAACAATTAACAGTTACCTAGCAACAAGATATATCATGTCAAAACCATAGAGGGTCTGAGGCGGCGATGAAATGTAAAGTATATCTTTAACAGTATAGAGACACACCACTAATGCATTTTATTCATTAAATGTGAGAAAGGATCAGCTGAATTATTTAGTTTAACGCTCGGTGAAATAAAAGATGCTTTGTGTTGGACACATGCTGGTTTTATACGGAGACGGATCCAGAACGTGATCATGACTGTGTCAGGGACAATCTGGGTGGACCTCGATTTTTATTAAAGCATAGATATGTGAAAAAAAACGGAACCAGTATTAGCTTACTGCTAATGTCACAATACCATATAGTTATATATGAATGTGTCCATAGCCATGTTTCCTTCAAAGTAGGTAGGGAGCATTTAATGCCGCGTTCCATTACACCTCGGAGACATCACACCGGAACAACCTGAGTGGATAGCGGAACATTAAGCCAGCTAGCCATCGTTAGCAAAACCGGTTCATAATAACGCATTACGCTGCATTTCACACGTATCAACACGTCCACAGTAAAAACTACAGCTTTCACTTATGTTGATACAAGGAGCAGCCATCTTAGATTTCAAAGTTAGGGGAGGAGAGGTTCCTCTGACCTTCCGAGCTCCGAGGTTTAATGGAACGTGGCCACGTTTTGGCCCACTTCGGAGCGGTAGACACAAGTTGTGACACTGACACGTGACACATGTTTATAATATGATGAACTTGATATTATGATGACAAAGCGATTTGTCTTGACTGTCGTAGACTCGTCCTGCTAACGTGCAAACCGATAAACCACCACATGCTTTCCTCAGATGGACTGAATCACCGACAGTCATCAGAAAATAAAGTGTTGACTAAGTGTAGAACAACATCTGAGGAATATAAACACCCTCCACACGTTACTGTCAGCATTTATTCCTCCAGGGGGATGAATCACTTAAATCTGTGCTGGTCGTCGTGTTGTGTCACATTTTTTAAATCATCATGTGTTTACCACAAATTTTCTCTCGCACAGAATGATTCAGAGCTAACAAAGCACATGCAGACAGAATAACAGGTGTGCCGACATGACGACGATGAATAAGAGTCCAGACTTTGTGATGTGAGGATGACGGAGATACAGACGGCCACAGATGGAGTGACAGGACAGCAACAAGTGAGAGAACGCTGCGATGGCAAAAGACTGAAGGTGAAGAGGAAGTGCTGAGGAGAAAGGGTTAAAGAGGAGAGGGGAGAGAGATGGTTGCCTCGGCAACAGCAGCCAGCATTTTCTCTCTTTATCAATCCCTCTTGCACACACACACACACACACACACACACACACACACACACACACACACACACACACACACACACACACACACACACACACACACACATGTTCTCCTCTCCTCTCCCTCCTTCATCTCTTCTGTGGCACAGAGATACAGTTCTGCAGACGTATATTAACGGACTGTTGTTCCTAGAATAGATTTCTTCAAAGGATGATGTGTTTGTCTGATGCTGTGGCAGCGAAGCACAGGATGTGTTGTACAATCACTTTAACCAAAGACTTGTCTCGTATCGTATATCGTATTGTTTCATATCGTATTGTTTTAACATGCATTTTAACCCTGCTGTTATATAAATCTAAAGATGTAATCCAAACAGATTTTCTTCGATACAATCATCATTATTACTATCTGTTGGTCTCCTTTTGAGATAAAGTCAAATGCTGGATTAAATGTACAGCTACCACCAGTTGTATTGGACAATAACACAATCCTAACAGTTTATTTGTGGAGCTTCAGGTTTCTATTTCCAGTCTTACACTGCGACACATGTACTCAATGACGTACACATCATAAACATAGAAGTATGGTACTGTATCTGTTGCCAGCCGCAGACAGCCTATCAGCTCTCAGCCCACTGACTCCTGTTGTGTATCAACCTGCCCAGTCGTCCTGACTAAGCCCTGTCATGCACATATCTGTTTGGCGCTTCCCTGCATGACAGCCGCCACAGGGGGAGGAGATCTGGTGTCTAAGGTCACTGTCCCATTACACAGGGAGCATATGAAAGCTTGCGTGTTGTGACTGTGAGTGACGAGTGTGTGTGTGTGTGTGTGTGTGTTGGTTCTACATGCATGACACAGTATGTACACAGAACCTTATACAGGCTTGTTGTGTGACGGGTGAGGCATCATACCGGCGTACATGTACAGTATGTGACACGTGTGTGATGTCGTGTAGGATTAAACTGTATATAGATATATACGTATGTGTACATTTTGTCCTGCGTGTGTGAGAGGAACACACATCACTGGAGAGAGGAGAGCGCAGACCCCCGAGGAGGAGCGGAGTAATAAAGCACCGAGGCCCGCCATGAGTCACAAGGACAGAACAGAGATGATGATGGTACCATCAAATTTAATGGGCTGCAGGTATGGCTGGGTGAGAGTGGAAGAGGAGAGGACTGGAGGAGGTTGTGATGCAGGGGGGGGGGGCATATGGGGACACTCACTCAAGACAAAGGCCTTAACTCTCCTCTCCCTCCATTTCACATTCCATCATACAGCTGATTTGAATTATGATTGTAATATGTGCCTGGGAACCTCGGCTCCATGATTCCCCCCCCCCACCGCCCGACATCATCCACCTCTCGATCCAACTCTTGGATCAACTTGTTACCAGTTCTGCTGTTTGAGATGCTGATGCTGAAGCCTCGTCAGTCTCTCCTCCTCCTCCTCCTCCTCCTCCTCCTCCTCCTCTTCTTCTTCCCCCTCTACCTCTTTCACACTCTCCCACCCTCCCTCCATCCCTCCCGGTATCCGTAGTGATTGGAGGCAGGGTTCTGAGGTTGCTAGGAGACGAGAAGAGTGTGGCAGCCTGCCTCAGTGTATGAGAGAGTTATGTGAGAGCGGTGAGGGACATTAGGGGAGAGCGCTCCCTGCTGGCCATTGGTACCTACAATAAAACTGATCCGCTCAGTGCCTCATGCCACCTCTCATCTTTGGTGAACAGGCAAAAGGATCACACACAGGTGAGTGTGTATGTGTTTGTGTGTTGAAGTGGGACAGTGTGCATAGAGCTGGAGTGCGTGGTGTTTTTTTGTTATGTGATATCCGGATCTGGTACATTTGTTCAATTCCTCCACCGGCGGTGGACAGAGCGAATACTGATTACGTCCCTGTGAGGAAAATACATCTTTAAATTATCACAGCTGAGGTCACAGATTTGGAGACGGAGCTGTTACAAGTGTATTTCAGCTGAGCTACATCATGTTCTTTGATGTGTAAGAGTTTCAGTGAGATTAGGAGAGAGGCACCGCGCACCTAGTGGCAATCAAAGTTCAAGATCTCATTTCTCCATGTATTCACAATTATGTTTTCAAAGCTGCTGCCCTTCTACTGATATAACACTCAATGTCCGTGGAACACTAATTGTGATATTGTAGGACACTAGAAGGAGAAGGAGATCAAAGCCTGTGAAATTGTACCAAAGCATGAGTTTAGAAGCGCACACTTCAAAGGGACTGATGGATTGGGGGATTTCTGACAAAATAATATGAGGGTTATTTTTAATGCTGTAATGCCAGGGCAGATTCTGAGCAGTTCATCACAGCGGCAATGTTTGTTGTATGACTCTGACTCCCTGTGGTCATCAAGGAAACTGCAAATCACTGCTTCTTTTTAGGCATGCCATTGGTTGTTGCTGTGTGAACTGGATGCTGCAGGATGCCAGCACCAAACAAATACGCTGAGCAGATATTGTAATATATAAGAATATACTCTTTTTTTTTTTAAGTAAATAAAAAGATGTCCTCCAATGAATATCAAGTTTTTACAATTGTGAGCATATCTATATGGTGTTTTTATACATTAGATCAAAGCCACTTCATCTGCAAAATAAAGCTACGTTAGCTAAGGAAACTAAGTCAGAGCAGGTGATTGGGACCAAGATTTATCTGACTAAGTTTGATATCTAGCTGAAGGTTCATCTTATCTATTACTGTTACATCGATTTGTAGGCAATCCTTTACAATTAGCTCTTATTCATCGTCTGCAGCCAGTCTCAGGTTCTGATTCGTCCACTTGAACCTCTCTGACATTCCCACTTGCCATTGTGTAATGAACATTAGTAAGTAAAACAGAAAACAAGCAGAGATTTGTGTGTTTGATGAGCAAAGTAAGAGCTGGTGGTCAGCGGCTGAAACAGTCTTTTAGTTTAAAAGTCCCTCTACATGTTTTCTGGTCACTGTTGCTGAGATGCAGTTGATTCTGTGGATTGTGTGTCTCTCATAATGGAAACATATTAGTCTGGCGTCTCGCTGAATTCCTCTCTGAGGAATGGCAGCATGTAAAACCTGCTCTAATGTTCAAAACCTATAATTTTCACACAGAAAAACTGTGAACTTCTCCTTTAAGTGCATGTGTCCCCCCCAGTGGTGATTGTTCCTCTGTGGGAACAAGTGATTCTTGGAAATGTTATCAAATCATCAGCACTCAGAATGGAGTCATTATTGATTGTGTCCTCGGGTGTAATCAGTGACAGAAAGAGCCTCACACCTTCACATAAAAACGACTCCTTAAGGGTGTATTGTATTCAGAGTGAGCAGCGAGCGCCGTGCAGGCACTTATCCACCGTTTCTCTCAATGCACTCAGGTTAGAGAACAACGCTCCAGCTGAGTTTTAATTGCCCATTCACCTGCCTGAGTGACATGAAGCTCGCCTGCGTCTCAGACCTGTGGACATTCCAGACCTTTTGTGCAAAAAAACAGACAGACGGATTCAACATGTCGCAATTAATTCCATGTAAATGTTTGCACTGATGTCCCCTCTTTCAGTTTGGGCACGTCAAGGACATTTTGTTGAGGGAGTTTACGTATTCACTGTCGGTGCTCGGTGCAGATATTTGCGCAGATTTCTGTCTAATTGTCAAAATGGAAATGGACTGTGCTTTCTCAAGCGATGTCTCTTGTCACACGTTCGTTGGATCGTGTTGGATTTTGTAAATATTAAGCTCCTTTACATAAAGTAGTCGACACATCATTGTTATCATATTTATTCAAGGTAATGTAAAATTGAAATCCCTGTGAGCAGATGAGGCTGAGACGATATCTAACATTACACAATGCAGTGCAGCCTTGGGTTTTTTCCTGTAATGAAAACATGGTGATTCTTTTATTTTTATATTTCATCATTATCTAGAAACTGAAAAACTATTCAGGGGCAACATTGACATGCTCTTCAACTCTCGGCACACAGACAATAAAAACATGAACGGAGCTTGAATCCTTAAAAAAAGAATATTACACTAATAAATACAAAAATATGAACCTGCTGCCTCGAGGGGAAGAAAAAATCTTTTTTGATTTACATAAATTTACTCGTGTCAGTACTGGAGGTCTAACTTTGTTTTCTGTCTCTTGTGTTTAGGGTTGTATAAATGTAATTTAGAGAAACTGTAGGACACATAAGAGACAGTTCTGTTGGTCTACCTGGTTGTGTGCGTGTCACATGCATGTGGAGCGCATGATGTGTGTTAAAAACTGGCAGCTTCCTCGACAGCTGTGTGCTCTGAGCCTCCTCTGTTGAAGATTTTGTGACCTTGTCCGTGATGGAGAAGAGGATGTGTGTATCCCAGCAGGCGCCCCTGTTGATTGGACAAGCCTGGCTGGCTGACTTGCTGGCCCAGAGTATCAATGCCCTTTATCTCGCCTCTCAGCATTTTCACCTCAACTTTAGCGGCAACACAAGCACACAACTGGTCGCGAGTGATTCGTGGCTGAAGACTCGCACCGCCAAACAAGAGCTTCTGTGTGAAATTGCACATGTAAAAGGCAAATGTAGATATGTAGCCTGAGAATTATCCACAGTTAAGGCTCTGTGATGCAGTTGCTATGGCAACTATGATAGAAATAGACGTGTATCTGCCCGCGAATGAAATGTATTGAACTGTTGTTTAGAAACTGAGGGAGATTTTACGCATGTGATTGACAGGTTAAGTGAGTGACTGAATACAGATGTGCAGGCTTGTGTGTTGACTTTGTGTTTGTGCACGTCAGACTGGATTTTTGTGAGTGTGCATGTCTTTTTTTTTTTTGTGCTTGTGTGGTTACGATGTACGCATGCATGTTGTGGAGAATGTGTGTGTGTCTGTGTGTGTGTGTGTGTATTTGACTCACTGCAGTAAAGTGAAGCAGCATGGATGGGGGGGCATAGGCCACATCATTATGATGGTGTGAGAGTGGGTCTGCGCTGCACTCACTGGCCCCTATGTGAGAGCAGATAAGCTCCGGCAGGGACCAAGACAATACATTTTAATGGGAAATAGATTCCGTTTGTGGCACCTCCATTGTTGTTGTGGCCATGATGGGGTTGTGAGCGTGTCCTGTCAAACATTAACTGATGACTGGGTATCATTGGTGACGATTTAAGTGGCTTCTCTTTGTGCGGAGAGGACAAAAACAACAGAGCAGCGGTGCAAACTTAAGCTTCATCCCTCCATTGCACCGCAGTCTTCCTCTGATGCCGCCGGTTTGCTCACAAATGGCCTTTTAGACAAATCCCACCATTGCATTCAACCCCGTCTCCTCTCCATATTGCCTTTGTACCCCCGGTAGCCTTCATTAGGCTTTTTCCACTTTCACTGGAGGGATGAAATAAGAACAAAGGAGCTGTGTCACCAAGGCTCGGCCCATGCAGGCGTTGAGAAAACTGCAATTTGCAACATCCCCTCTGTAATCTGTGGACTTCTCCTCCTGTGCAGATGTAGGTGAAAATGAGAGAAATTGCAAAAGCTTGAAGGGGGAGGGAGGGAGGGAGGGGAGAATGGAGGGATGTGATGGAGAGAGAGGAGGAGGGGGTGCAGGAATATGAGTGTGTGTGCATTTTCAAGGCGGTCTCTCTCTCTCTCTCTCTCTGTGTGTGTGTGTGTGTGTGTGTGTGTATTTGTGTGTGTGTTGCAAAGAAGAAGAAGAAGAAGAAGAAAAACAGTAGTGGAACGAGGAGGTCGAGCTGCAGATGAAGACACATGTGATCCAGTGACCGCACCGGATTGTGCGTGGTTTCCAGCGGGAGATCTGTGGGATCACCTCAGCTGAGTGTGTGTGTGTGTGTGTGCGTGCGTGCGTGTGAGGGTGAGGGAACCGGAGGGTGAGGAGGGGGGCGGGGGTGTGTGTGGACCTCACCGCTGACGGGACCCACAGGCTCCCCCCGATTGTGCTGCTCCGCTCCGCTCCCATCATTTTTTCTGGAGGTGAGGGACAAAAGGGAAGGAGAAGAGAGAGAGAGGGGGGAATCGGAGAAGAAAGGCCCCGGGATCCGAGTGTCGTGACGGGCCCCCTCCTCCTCCCTTCGCCGCCGCCGCTGCTCGGTGGTTGTCTGGACGCAGGAGGGCTGAAGAAGGGGGAGAAAAGGCGGCGGAGCGGTCGACTCGAGGCGGCTGGGGTTGTCACACACAAAAAAAAAAGCAGCTCCTCGATGGGGCCTTGTGTCGCGACGTTGTCAGGTACGTGTGTTAGCTAGCCTAACCCCCACCCGCACCCCCACCCCCGGATCTCCCCTCCGCACCGCCGCCGCTCCCTGCCGATCGTTAGCCGCTTATTCAACGCAGGAAAAAAAAAAAAAATTATCCAGACTGCGTGATGATCCGTTTTGTGATGCGGCGCTGGGGGAGCTAGGTACCGAAGCTAGCTAACCCTGCCGTGTCCCCCGCCGCCGCCCCGCTGTCCCGGTGGATGTCCGAGGGGAAACATCTGCACCTAATCACCTCTCTTTTGTAGCAGCCCCCTGCCTTTAGCCCGCCGGAGCTACGTTGTCATGAACTACCTGCAAATTAGCTTCCCCGCTAAGATGCTAACTAGCGGCTGTAGCCTGGCTAGCTAACCCCCCCCAACTAGCTGGCATTTTTAATTAGCAGTACGTCGGGTGGTGGTGGTGGTGTTGTGTGTTTTTTTAGGGGGCTAACGCTAAACTCCACAAGCTAAAAGCAGCAGCACTGAGCTAACTGTGATATTGCGTATGCTACACGCTAACGTAGCTGCCGGGGCTATTGTACAGAAGCCCAGTGTTGTTGTCCATGACAGATGAGGAGAACATGAAATGGAGCTGCCTTGTGTTAGCTGCGGGAGAAACGCTCCGGCTCCCGGTGCCGCTGAGCCGCGGACCGACTCCGGGCACGCTGCACTGGGTCGGTTCCCCTCTAACGCTGCCCAGTGAGCTGCAGTGATTAATCAGTCATCGGGACTCGTGGACTTGATGGAGATTAATTGTGTCCTGTGCATCACAGCCAGCACATCCCTCTGACTGGGACCAGCTCGAGAAGGGGCTCTGTCCCTATTTGATTTGCGAGGTCTGACTGGTTTGTTTTGTGCTCCCCTTCCTGGTCTGGTTCTTCTCATCCCGATGCTCGTCACTCGCACTTAAAAAAACACAATACAGATGATAAATAACACAGGATTGATGCTAACAACACTGGTAGCTACGAGGAAGCTAAGGTACATAACTGAAGACACGTCCCTGACGTCCGCTGGTGGTCCCTAACAGCTGCTAACATCATCTGGTGGTAGGCTTTCATTAGTACAGTAGAACCTACAGGGGATGTTCTCCATCTTGTTCTGTGTTCTAAGAGAGGACATTGTTTATTTTTTATAAAAGGCAAAGAGGTAAATAGCCAGTCACATTCACCTTTAGCCTCAAGTTCAGCCTGTGTCGTTGATCACAAGGCCTAAAACACTTGATGACGCTGAAGATGTGTCCCTAGCATCTGCTGCTGGTCACTAACCTCTGCATTAATTAGTGCTGTAGAACATACAAGGGATATTCTCCATTTTGTCCTATGTTCTTAAAGGGGACAGTGTTTAGTTTAAAAAAGAAATAGAGGTTATTATGTCTGATCTACTGAGCGGCCACATGGCTTTTGTGTTACTTTCATTCAAGACAGATTCACCTTTAGCCTCAGCGTGCCCTCAAGTTCGGCCTGTATTGTTGAGTACGAGGCCTGAAACACTTGATGAGGCTAAGGTGCACAACTGGGGTCATGACCCTAAACATCTACTGGTAGTTGGTAACTTAAATTGTGCCGAAGACCTTAAACGTACAAGGGACGTTCACCATCTTGTCCTAAAATAAAATAATCGTAAACAGTGTGGCTCAGATTACATCTGCACTAACAGACCCGTCTCCCAAAGTTGTTGTAGTGTCATTAACCACTTTACAGTGTTTTTGAAGCAGACAATAGAGGCTTGTGTCACACTTGGTAATTATGGGCACTGACCTCATAAAGCTGCCATCATGACACCCGTAACAATTAAAGACCATTAAAACAAGTTAAATGCTCTTTAAGTTAATGGTTTAGTCTGATTGTAAAAGAGACGGGAGATGCCGATCCTCTGTGTCGGCTCCACATGGTTGTTTGTTTGTTTACAAGAGGAAGTGTTTGGGACTTTGTCGGCTTCGGTGCCGCTGCCAGACCGCTTTTCTCTCCAGTCATCGTTATCAGTCAGAGGAGGCAGCTTAGGCATGTATTGTAAAAGGGCCAAACACAGTAAAGGCTATGCCCACAGTGCATATTAAAATAGGAGTGTTGAGATGAGGCCAGCCAACCTTTCAAGGTAGTGAAGCAAGGAGGGACATGAATAGTGAGGATTGTTAACATCGTTATTGGTTTGGTTTATGTATCTGTGATCGACCTGTGTGATTATTTTTGATGTAGCAGTAAAGACTAGGGCACTGAAATGCAGATTTAATACTTGTTTTTTTCTTTTGCAGCCAGAGCAGCTGCAGTAATTTAGAACTGAAATGAAGGCCTGAACAAAGATTAAAAAGTAATTGTATTAATTTGGTTTGAACCCACATTGGTAAATATGTCACGTTTACGACTGAACAGTTTAAATCAATTTGATGAATTAAAAAAAATCAGAAAAATGGACCATTAAAACTGTCTTTATTCCGAAAGGCATTTTAAACTACGGCTCATTTCTCTTGATAATTATTTAACAATGACGACAGAGCTTTAGCAAAATGTATGATAAACAAAAATGGCCTTTTCATCTTTGCATACTAAAATCTCTAATTCATCTTTTGTGATTGCAGAGTTGTGAAGGCTTCTGGTCGGCGACTCCTGGAGAACGAACTTATCCGCATGGAAATACGGACGAGAAAGAGAAAAAACGGAGCTTGAACCGACTCATCTTGAAGTGGAATAAATGGATTACCCTCCTTTTGGACAATTGTTGCCATGGAACTTGCTAGAATTATGTTATGGTTGACACAAAAAAAACTAAACAAAGGTAAGGCCGCTTCATGCTGAAGGTACAGGAGTGCACCAGGAAGAATCTGAACGCAGAATCTGAGGAAAGGAACGATCTCTGAATAGGGACCAAAGACCTCTACAGTCCAAATGAATGCATGCAGCAGCAAAATAACTAACGAGAAAATGTTATTTAAGAGGGAATGACCAAGAAAAAAAAAAACCCTCTCAGAAAGAATTACACTCTGCATCCACCAGTTGATGAGAATATCAATGGAGTGTTTGCCTCCGGGAGCGTTCAGTGAGGGTCTGTATCCAGGCCTCTTGATTCTGTTACTGCAGTCTCACACAGCTGTGAGTCCGGTCATACATGTGGACAAACTGAAGGATCGCTGTGACGGAACACGGTCTCAATAGATTTCTGTTTTTCATTCAAGATGCTATTGGATTTTAACTCAGTTTGATCCAAACGTAGCTCTGCTTTGCTTGAGCTGTTACTACAGCGGAGTGTGTGCATGTAAAGACATTTGACGTACATCTCCCGCTGGTGTGTCAGTTGTCCGTGATATTGTTGCCTGCTTAGTGCCAAACCGTCTCAACGCCATGGGAATGACTGCATTCTTTTAATCTTGGACTTCTCTGCAGTAGAAACCGGCTTCACTACGCATATCTTTCTTTAAGATCCTCCTGTATGTAAACATTTTTTAGCAGAAACAACCACCACATTGAAGAAGAAAGATTTTTACCATTTGACCTTTTTCTATATTGATAAAATCATCATCTATTCAACCTCCCGGAAACTCTCTGCAACAACACAAGGGATTACAGCATCTGTGATATTTGCTGCAGCTCTTTGGTGGATTTCAAAAGCATTTCCTTGTTTTACTGCCAGGCCAGAGACTCTCTCTTTGTCATTTATGGTTACTGCCATAAGCCTTCCAGTTTCTGATCAGAAACATTCCCTGATATAGACAGTGACAGATATTTCTGTTTTTTTTTTTATTCCAAAAAACCAAAAAAAAAAAAACACAATGCAGAATTTTCCAAACAGTCCAGCTCCTACTTCTTTACCCCATGGGTTCAGTGGGAGGGGTGGAGGCGGACCTCCGTATCCCCCTCAGCCAGCAGAACCCCAGATCTCCCCAAGGATGACAGACGATTATGCAGGCATGCAACAACAGAGCCTGCTCAGAGGCCATCACCACCCCAGTCAAGCCAGCCACATGCTTGCTTACAGTGCTAGAAGCAGAGCAGCTGTGGAGCAACCGCCAACACAGGGTAACATTCACAGTGGCAATAGTACCAACCCTTACAGGAAGGAGGCCATGGACTATTATTTTTCAATGGGCGGGAAGGAGAGGCAGAGAAGGGGAGGTATTGGTTACGGGACAGGCTTTGGCTACCCGAATATTGATGGACATATACCTCACCAGTACCGACACGCTGGATCTGGCTCTGCCCCATCATCCGGCCTGATGTCACCGTATCCAGTAGACTACGGCTCTAGTGCTGGTTCAGGTGGAGGTGCTGGTGCTGGAGCCTTCTCTCCTACTCATCAGTACAATATGAGCCAGAACCCTGCAATGCAGTCAGTGTCAGTCTCTCAGATGCAGCACCGCCAGCATGGACAAACCTTCCCAGCTGTCCACCACGGACAGCAGCATCGGAGCTACCCCCTCTCTGGGCACAGAATGACCCCACAGTACGCACACTACTCGCCACAGAGTGGAGCATCCACGGGGTCATCAGGAATGTACAGCCCTCCGCCGCAGAGATATCTCGATGGGGCTGCGAGCACTGGATTTGATCCCAAAGTCAACAGCTCTCCCAGTGTCAACTCCACTTCAAACTCGGTCTCCAGTTCAGTAGCTGCTAACAATGTGGGGCCAATGGAGAATGTTCAACAGAGTTACCATGCTTCAAGTTATCCTGGATATTCCCCACAGACGCATTCTCTTCACAAGCAGTCCACACTACAGCACCGCAACTCGCAGCACAATTTAGGGGTAGGTTACGACAACTCTCTCAAGATGCAGCACCAGGGCCCATCTCCAGGGTCTGTATATGCTAAACAACCCTCCAATCCCAGTATACCTCAAGCAGCATCTCAAGAAATAGCCAAATCCCCAATGCACCCGAATGCTCAGCAAACCCAGATCAACCAAAACTTCAGCCCGATATCGAACCCCTCTCCCGCTGCCTCAGCAGTTCATTCCCCCAGCTGTAGCTCCTCTCCTTCCCCTTTGATGGGTGTATCAGAGGCACATGGAAACCCCTCAGGTCATGGTCCTTCACATCCTCCTCCATCAAACCCCCGTAGCAGCCATGGTCATGGCAGATTACTGCAGACTATGCCACAGTTAAGTCCCACTCCCAACTCAAATAGCAGCATCAGTAGTTGTGGAAGCAGCGGCAGTCATAAAGCTCACAGCATGAGTTCAGTTGGAGGCAGCAGTCTCCCTCCAACAGGCCGCAACAAAACAGGTCTAGGAGCAGGAATTGGATCCCGAGAGGACGCATCCTCTGTTTATTCATCTTCTCTGCTTGATAAAATCCAGGATGCCGGCCTGAATAGTCTTAATGCCTTGAGCTCACAAGTAGCCAATTTACCAAACACAGTTCAGCACATGCTCCTCACTGACACCGTACTTTCACACAAGAAGAAAGAAGTCGGACAGATGCAACAGGCTTTACATAGCATGCCCCCCTCACATCCTAGGAGTCGAAATGCAAGTGCAGCCTCAAGTACTAGCACAGTCAAAGATGGAAGTGCTGATGGTGCCAGTTTAGATGCTGGCGCTGATGAAGACTCCTCATTAATGTCAGTAGGAGGCTCATCAGGGACCAAGGTGGAGCGCGAGGAACAGTTTTCTGAGGGGGAACATGGCAGAGTGAGACAGATGAGTGGTGCAAGCAGTGGATCCGAAACAACAGGCTATCACCCTCCACCTCAGAATCAAATCCAACCACAGTCTGTACAAGCAGCGATTGCTAAAACAGTCAGCTCAGATTCACTGACAAAAGAGCCACGTGTTTCCGAGCAAAAAGCAAATGAAGCTCGTGTTCCCTCCTTGTCATCATCTCCATCCTTTGGCTGTCAGTCATCAGAGACTGGCCCAATTTCACATTCAACGCCTCCAGTTTCCTCATCCCCCTCCTCCAGCATTCCTCCTCCCCAGCCAAACTGTGTCTCAGAACCTGTTTTAACATATAATGACAACAGAGGTGGTCGCAAGAAGACAACAGAGGTTAAAAATGAAGTAATCAAAAACGAAAGTGAAGGCGTAGTTGAAAAACCAGAGAGAGGCGGTAGCCAGATGCAGCGAGCTGTAGAAGTCAATACACAAAATGGTCAGGACAAAGAAAATAAGTTGCACACTGCATCCAGATTACACAATAATGAGAGGGAAGAGAAGCACACTTCAGAAGAGCAGCAATGTGCCAGTGGTGTTGGTGTGATTGTTTCAGCTCGATCTGAGGGAAGTCACACTGAAAAAACCAAGCACCCCCAAGACAACTGTGGTGAAGAGAAACAGTCACACTCTTACTTAAGAGAGTCAAGCAGCCATAATGGAGAGGAGGGAATAGATCTTAGTCTGTATTCCTCCCAGAAATCTAATTTTGGACGGCCTCAGAATCCCCCCCAGTCTGCGTCACATAAATATGGCTACCCAGAATCAACATATGGCTCAGATTTGTCAATGAAAAAGAGAGGGAGGGCTGGTGCTGCGAGTGTAATGGAATCAAATTCCAGATACTTAGGGTACCAACAATCGCAGACTGGTTCTGTAGCTGAGGCTTTGGTAAAGCGAGGGCACGGGGCGGGAGGTAAAGTTCACGAGGATAATTCTCAAATGCAGCAGTTTCCCAGCCTTTTACAAGAAGTCCTTCAAGGTTATAATCTAGATAGACGTTATGGCAGACCAGAGCAGGCATTTCCTGCCCATCTCCAAGTTCAACAACACATTCAAAGCAGAACCCCGTATGAAAATATGAGGATGCAGAGCGGAGGAACAGAGGCTGGAAAGCCCACACATCCAAACCTGAGGCATGGAAGTGAGCCTGATTTCACCACGGATCCACAGATTGCAGTGAAGTCAGAGGTTTCCAGTGCTAACATTTTGCAAAATGCTGACAAACCGGAATTAGGTGTGTCCCAGAGTCAGTTACAACAGGCTACAGAGTCCCAGCAACCCCCACCCAAACATATAAACTTAGCTGACTACTCCCTGCCACAGAGAAAAGTGTTATCTAATGTGTCCACTCCATCATCTGCTGTTCAGGAGCTCCTTTTGCAAGAGCCAGAGCCACTAACTGGCAGCATTGGTCAAACTGAGTCTCAAAAGTCATCAGGCTCCATATTAGCCCCATCAGAGCGGCGCTCTGTCATCTGTGATGTGTCGCCAAACCGGCGCAGTACACCAGAGAGGGACAGGGAGAGTGACCGAGAGAGAGAGCGAGAGAAAAGTCAGATTGGAGCCTCTGTGATCCAACAGCCATTTTCCTCTCCAGCAGCAGCCAATGATCTGAGTAAAAAAGACACGGGAGAGAAACCAGTGGTGAAAATGGAAATGATATCAAAAGACCCTGGTCCAGACATTGTAAATTTACAGACTGATCGTCATGGCAGAGGTGGAGCGAACGAGGCAGATATGGAGTATCATCCCAAGTCTGTTCATTCATCTGTTGTAATGAATGCTGACCCCTATAGGCGTGGTAATGTGGACATGTCCCCCTTGCCTTCTCACCCCATGAGCACTAATCCTTTATCGTCACCCTCAAGGCATCAGTCCTATCTTCACAGTGTTGATTTATCAACTGGCAGCGGCAGCAGTTTTCCTGGTTATAGATATGGGGAAACGAGAGAAGGCAATACAATGCCACGCAGCAATCCCCATTTTCCCTCCCACCATCCATACCACAACTTAGCCCACCAGGCTCAGTCCACAAATAAGCTTCAAATGTATCCTCACCCTCGCGGCCTCCCTCATCACCCGCATGAGATGAGTGACTGGGTGAAAGCCATGAACAGGTCATCCAAGGAGTTGATGATGCAGCCTGGTTCCTCCCCAGGAAGACATAAGGTCAGCCAATCGGAGCAGAGACCGAGGATGATCCCCCAAACTGACATGCCTGGTGAACAACACGCAACCAAAACTTCGCTGCATCATCAAAGCGCCTACTTTGATATGAAAATGTGGGAGTCAGCGCACCCAGGAAGAGAAGGCCCGAGGATGATAGAGGGAGAGTCCTTCTACAGAACACAGCCGCCTCCTCCCCCTCCCCCTCCTCCTGCTCCAGTAGCCTCACATGGCCCTGCTCCCCCACGGATGATACATGGCCAAAATGCTGCTGAACCCGAGGTCCCCAGAGGAGCCACAGAGGAAGCCAAGCACCCCTGCCCCCCTCCTCCATCCAACCCCGCTAAGCCACCTGCTGACATGAACTCCACGCCCCCGAAGGTGCGTCAGTCTAAAGCTGGTGGTTCCGGAGACACAAATCCACTAATATTGAGGAGGAGGGTTCGTTCTTTTATCTCTCCAATTCCCGCCAAGAGGCAGCTCCAGGATGTGACCCAGCAGAGAGCTGCCACAAATTCGCATCACTCTCCCGGGGCTCACTCTGAGTCAAGCCACCACAATGAAGAGGACTCGACCAGTTCAGATATCCCGTGTCCCAGGCTGTCATCGCCTATGTCCGGAGAGAATACCTACTCACAGCCCCAATCTCCATCAAGTGCTAATACCAAGGTTTTGCCTCCCAAGAAAGGACGGGGTTTGAAACTAGAGGCAATAGTGCAGAAAATCACACCAAATATTAAAAAGCCAGTAGGCCATGCTGATGATGAGTCAAATCATTACCCAGGATTCTCTCACTCAGAACTACCAGCCTTTAATGATTCACAGGACCAAGACCTAGCACATTTCCCCCGAGTTACAGGAGGGAATGATAGTTACATGGATGACAGTCACTCATTAAACAACATAATTCCCTTCAGAGGAGTTGATGAGACTGGACCTTTACCTCCATCTGCTTATCCATGTGATCCCCTTCAGACAGCCCAAGCCCTCAAACAACAAGACTTTGACTTTGGATTGGGGGCTTCTGTGGCATCAGCATCTGATGACAAGGAGGACTTTGCCTTGCTCGGACCTTTGCCCCCTCCTCCTCCTCTTCCTCGTCCAGTCCAGGGTTCGCCACCTCCGTCCTCCTCAGCCCTGTCAGATATTCAGCATTTCACCAACACTTACCAGGAGCTCGAGACAAGACGAGGAGAGCAATCTGCGGCTAATCTTCTCCGACAGAAACTTCAAGAATCTGACATGGGATTTGATGATTATCCTGGAAGTGACTACTACGGAACCACCCCGCCCCACCACAGCCAGGCTCAAGGACATATGCTGAACAGACATCAGTTGTCCTCCTCGAGGTCCAGTCTGTCTCCAGATTCTAAGAACTCGGATAGTCTTGTGCCCAAAGGCTATTTCCCATCTGGCAAAAAGAAGGGCAGGCCCGTAGGGAGTGTGAATAAACAAAAACGGGCCCAGAACCAGGCCCAAACACCGTCCCAGGCCCAATCTCAAGGCCAGACACCGAACACAGCTCTGAGTACTGCTCCATCCTCCCCCACTCCTTCTACAGGCACCGCTCCAACTCCACAGACAGAGCTGACTCCCAGCAGCACACCAGCCCCTGCAGAGCATCCGCTGTCAGATGATAAAATCACTCCCCCACTCGACCCCCCAGTTTTAACCCAGGTAGTGAAAGTGGATGTCGAGAGTGAGGACACGCAGCCAGAGACTGAGGTCAAACCTGTGCGACGGAGACGCAGAGGCGTCAAAGACGAAGACGGGCCCCTAGAAGCAAGAGGGAGACAGAGGAGGAGGAGGAGAGGGGGGGCAGCGGCGGCACCATCAGTGGCCAAAGATGACCCAGATACACCTTTAGGGGCAGGAGGGGGTCTCGGCACAAGCAGAGCATTCACAGATTCAAATAGAAAAGGCCCGTTTTTTCCACACATACACGTGGAAAATAAAGTTCCAGAGATTGGGGCGGTGTGCACCATTGTTAATGCTGAGGAAGAGAAGATGAAAGGGGAGCGAAGTGCAGTTGCAGGGAAAGCAGGCGGCAGTGGAATTGATTCTCTCCTGACCTCAGCTCTTTCCTCCCAGGTATCTAAGAGAGACAAAGAATCTGAGAGAAGGCCGACAGACGAGGTGGAAACTACACTTCAGTCAGGAAAAGCACTTCCTTCTTCTGGCTATGTTGTTTCAGGCCCTGTGATCACAGAGACCGATCACTCTGGCCGCCTGCTTTGTTGCCTGTGTCAGAAATGGGCAAATTACAAACACCTCGGAGATCTCTACGGGCCTTTCTACCGGGCTGAATACGCTGCAAAGCTCCCCAAGAACCAGCCTCAGGTCAGACAGTGTCAAGCCACCACAGGCACAAACAAAACAGGACCAAATCCAGACATGAGCTCAAATTATCTGAGCACGATCCAAGACTCCCAAACACCAGAGGCTCAGTTTCCCAAGCCTGTAACTGAGAGCGACTATGCCATCAGCCTCGATTCAAACCCAGCGTCCCTCAGCACTCCAGTTAGAACTGCCTCCCCTGCTGGAAGAGAGGATATGATGATGCATGTGGCTGGAAAGCTCAGTAACACCGCCTCCTCCTACTCCTGCTCCTCCTCTTCCTCCTCCTCCTCCTCCTCCACTACCACCACCACCACCACCAGTAAAACAAAATTTCTAACCTGGGACATGAATCTAGATACCCGACCTATTCCCCAGCTTAAGAGGGAGCTCGACCTTGAGGCTGACCCGCAGCAGGTGCAGAAACAGCTGCTGCTGCAGCCGCCGCCTGACGAAGCTCTACAGCGACCTCAACACAGAAAGCTGACCTCGCATCCCCGCTTCAAGAGGAGGCACAAATCGAGTGAGGACTCTCCCAGGATGGTGCCGTCCAACAGCAAGGCGTCTCTGCCCTTCCAGCCCCCTCCGCCGGCCTTGGACTCCCTGGGACCATTGGCACAACTCGCCCAGCTCCCTCAGATGCCCATGGACCCAGAGGAGCTGTGGGTCCACGAATGTTGTATAGTGTGGACCAGTGGAGTGTACCTCGTCAATGGGAGGCTCTATGGCCTGCAGGAGGCACTAGATGGCGCCAGAGAAACAGTGAGTGTCTTTTTCTGTTTTGGGATGACTTCACGTTTGCAGTTTATTTCTGTCGTCGACTGTTTTGAAAGGCAGTTTGTGAGTCACAGTGTTAAGCAGAAAGGTCTGTGGTTTAATAGAAGTTATGTGTTTATTGATTTTTTACCATTTTTCCAGGCTCTTCACTGTCTTGTACAGTTTTAAGGTGTATTGATTTCTTTTTTCCCGTCTCTCTGCTCAGAGCTGCTCATACTGTGAGATGGTCGGCTCAACGCTGGGCTGCCACAGCAAAGGCTGCACACTTCGCTATCATTACATGTGTGCTATCGAAGCAGGTGAGTGGATGCATTAAATACAAGTAGTGAGTCGGTGTAAAACAGTAATATTGTGTTTAGAATCTGTGTGGAAATCTGTGCAGTGTTGAAAGTTCCTCTCTTCCATCCAGATTGCTCTCTGAATGAAGACAACTACTCTCTGCGGTGTCCGAAGCACAAGGTAAAGAAGGAGAGGTTGGTTTCCATTATATTCCTGAGGACATTTTTAGTCAGTGTGAAATCCCGTCTCCCTTTCAAACGCAAACAAGTAGCTCAACAAGCGAATTCTCTTTCTTTCCTCAGTCTACCCAGAGCATCCGGCCAGCCAAGTCAGTTTACCTGGAGCAGTCAGAGAGAGGCTGAGAGAGACGGAGAGGAAGAAGAGACACAAGAGTCTGGGAGCTGTAAGTTCACACTCGTGTGTGTGTGTGTGTGTGTGTGTGTGTGTGTGTGTGTGTGTGTGTGTGTGTGTGTGTGATTTGTTTATGAAATGATTCACTGTTCCCCACATGATAAAATCTTTCCTGCAGATCTTCCCCCGACCAAAAAGATGTTTAATATTATTAATTTGGAATTATAACTTAATGCTCTTCAAGGTTTACAGCAGAATATGTTGGTGCGCTGTGGATTAACCAACTTTTCCTCTCATAACAGTTTATTCTTGACTATAGCTAATAACATAAAATGAAATTGAACTAGTAACCGCTGTTTGATTTGCTTTTCACTGAAGTAGAAATTAGTTTTCAGGCCTCAACTTGTACATTTAAGCATCATGGAGATAATCAGTGACAGACTTTTCTTGCCAGGCATCAGAGGCAGAATTGACAGTACACAGAATGTCATGTTTATTCCTGCTCGTGCTGAAGAAACTCTGATTTAAAGTTGGTGTTGAGTCTCACTTCCCATGTGTCTGTGTTTCCTTTCTTAGGTTAGTTTGGACAAAAGAAGATTGAGAATCTTGTTTGTGAAGCAGCCCCCCCGAATGTGAAAGGACAGAACTGGCGTCTGTGACGGAGAACAACAAAAGGGAATGTACAATTTCTCAACAGGAATCAGCATTATTTACATTTTAGACAATGGGGAAGAAACCCTTTTTTCTGAGAGAATTATTGCTCTTTACTTTAAAGCAGAAAAAAAAAAAAAACGTGGACATGCAACATACAGGAGCAGAGCTGCAAGCAACATAAAAAAATTCACAGATGGAAGTGGAATAAAATGAGATGTCAAGACTGACGGAGGAAGAAAAGGAACTTTACTTTAAAGAAGAACAGAAAAGCTTCCTCCCTAGGCTTACTTTGATTTTCCTCAGACACCGTCACAAGTGTTAAACATTTGTTTTTCATCCTTTGTATCATCATTTACCTTTTGATTTTCTTCCAGGTTGTTTTATTGTTCTGTTTCCTTTGGAGACGCATATTGGGAGCAAGCTGGGTGTCGAGCCCAGAAAACGCAAATGTATCCTCTCGCAAGTAGTATTTTATCTTATGATATCAGGACGATCACAGTTATTATTTTAGTCCTCATTATAATTTTCCTCATTAGTATTTACTCATGAAAATGAAATGGATGTATCTCACTTTTTATTCAGTCAACGCATAATTTTTTTTACTTTTTTTTTTCCCATTCCTGGAGAGGGAGGATCCAGAGTGTTATTGTCTGGATTGTCAGGGTCGAGTTTGCCACAAAGACATTATTGCCTTGGAGAACGGACATCTGTTGCCTTTCAAAAGTCACGTGTATGAGTGAGACAGTGTGTGTGAAGAGTGTGTGTGTGTGTGAGAGAGAGAGAGAAACTGAAAAATATGCCGATATCTGGGTCTTTGATTCCATTTTGGTCCTTTTGAAAAGTGTTCTTATTTTTCATCACTGGGGTTTTTACGGTACAGATAGTATTCATGAAAAATCAGATGGACAGTCTTATTTTTCAAGTACAAAATGTTTGTAATGTGCAAAGAGGAGGACAGAACCTTGTCGGAGGAGGAGATAACACTATGGACTAATGCGTGTCTGCCATCTTTAACCGTGCTGACCGGAAGAAGATGAAGGACGGGACACGGAACTCTTTTCATTGTTGTGGGACTTTGTGCTGGGAGCACAAGTTTCGTACGTTCTACATAGGAAGTTGCGTTTAACTGACGGGCGTCGGTTCCCCCGCACGGCGACGAAACATTGTCTGGAACTATAAAACTTTGGAGAAGGTGTCATGCGAGTGGCTGTGATTGGCCGACTGTCCTGGCCATTGGGGGAAGGGGGGGGGGCCGAACCAAGTACTTCAGGATGGTTTCATTCTTGAGCAGCGATATGATCGGGAGATGCAAAATCCATTCAAAAGAAGCATTGCCATAAAATTCAGAAGTGAGTCGTACATGGTGTTGTCTTTATCATTTTTTATTGTTATTCTTGTAAAAAAAAAAAAAGTCAAACTGAGAAGAAGACAGTTACACTATCAGAACCATGCTGTATTAGAAACCTGTCAATATGTATATGAAATATGAATACACTTAAAAAATGCTTCAACTATGCTCCTCTGCTTATTACTGGGACACGTCTTTGTTACTTTCACTGGTTGATAAAACCTTCAGTTTCAGTTTCATCAAATTTACTTTTTCAGTTTGACCAAACTGTCTGTCCCCCCACCCCCTCTTTTTCCCACACTCATTCAGTTTTTAACTTCACGCGTGCACACTCTCTCTCTCCATCCTTCTCTCTCCCTCCTTTCATTTTGTGTACGATGCCGTTCTGACTTTCTCAGTCTGTCTCAAAGACATTTGACCAGGTCAAGGTTTCTGTGTTTCTGTAGATCAACATCAAACTGTGAAGAATAAGAGTGAACGTAACGAGAACGGCATTAATTACAAAACTGGAAAAGTTATAACCGAATTTTCTGATTTTAAATAGATGATGAAAGTTCAATGGTCGTAAAAGATGAAAGCAGATTTTTGATAGTGGTATTTACATGATGGGGGAAGATTTGTGTATAAATGAAGCTGCTGTTTGCTGATTATCGACCAAACTTTAATATATTGTGCTACAATGGCTCAAAACATAACTAGTGCTCCAGGTGAAAGAACGAGTTACCAGGGAAGTTGTAGCCACAAAACTATGTTCAAAGTGTAAAGATAAACATTTGACACAGATTAAAACAAACAACCAATAAAACCAATTAAAGGAATAATGATCAAATGGTAAATTAAAAGTAGTCTATAGATAGTCGCAGCTAAAAAGGTAATGTTTTAAAACATACACACAACATTCACTGTGATTCTGTACTTTTCATGGAGACTAGGAAATAGTAAAAATATTAGATTACGGTTGAAAAAGTAATTGTAATAAGTGTTTAAATAGTTGAGGAATAAATTTAAAGTAAAAAAATAGTTAATAAATGGTTGAAATTGCAAAAAAAGTAATATAACGTAAAAAAGTAATGTTTGAAAGAGTACTACCGGTTATGTAGAAACAGATCAAATAGTCGGCTAAAGAAAAAACTGGTTCCTCTTAAGCCTTCAGGCCTTAACTTAACTAAATCCACTTAAACACTAAGAGTACAATTAAAGGTTTTAAGCAACATCCAGATTAATTAAAGATAAGATAAACACAGAGAAGATGGGACCCACTGGTTCAGGATTATCTTCCTCTGAAAACAACATGAAACCTTCACAGTGATTGCAGCCGACTTCAGTTATTAAATCCCCCCTACACACACAGTGACAACTGCTGCACATGCATGGGGCTGCAGAGCAATATTGTGGATGTAATAGTGTGCATCTGTCATGTTTATTCACAGTGTCAAGGTCACCTCGAGGTCGTTCACACATCAGATCAGAGCTGCTTGTTTTTTTACGGCTGAAGTCATTGGACGAGGGAGATAAAGAGGTGGAGAGATGAATAAGTCTAGGAATCAAAATGAAAACAGATGGAACAGAGTTGCCTGTTTTGGATTTATACAGATGGATTAAAGAGGAGCAGTGTGTGTGTGTGTGTGTGACCGCTGGGGTCGGATCATAAAGACTGAGGTCAGTGTTGACGGCCCAAAATCCTCCATCGCTCCCGCCATCTGATGAGGAGTGAGAGGGAGCAGAGACGGCCGGAGGAGCAGGGTCGGAGGTTTCCTTCCACCTTGATGACGGAGCGGAGAACAGAGTGAGACGTTGAACAGGCTGAGGGGGTGAGTGGGGCTTTGGATTTAATCCTTTGTTCAAATTAATTTCACTTCTTGACGCCGAGCGTGGAGGTTTGAGTGAACAGTAATTTTCTCACGTCTTCCTGTGATTTCGCTTCCTCCCACTAATTATTACTAGTTTGCTTATTTTTCTATCACAGTTGTTTTTATTCTTTAAATGTGATTAGTCGTGTGGCTCCAGAGCGGCTTCTCCTCCTTGGAATCGAATAACGAGCTGCCGCTGCTTTTTTTTAGTCCCATACGAGAGTGGAGGTGACGCCTGATGTCCGGCAGATGAAGAAGGAAAAACTTGAGCTACTCATCTCGTATTTAAAATACATTACCTTTAGTTTTTTTTAGTGAAGGCGCTCATATCCACCCTGGAACATGACTGTTAAAAGGGAATTGCAGTATTTTTCTATAAATGAATGGTGATCACAGAAACCTTTGGTCAAAGTGTGATCTTATGGGGCAACCGCGACAACAAAAAGCTAAAATTGTTATTCTGGGTCTTTTCCTAGATTCTGACACGTCTCACTCGAGCAGCAGCTCGTCCCTCCTCTGCATGTCGTCTCTCGTTCTTTCTCTTTCGTTCGCTCTTCACTTTGTTGAAGCTCTTTGTTCGTATTCTCCGGCTCAAACAAATATTGATGTCCCTCGACGTCGAATGCTTCATCGACATTGTCCTCGTCAGAGAAGGACTCAGCCCTGACGGTTTCTCTCAGTAAAATACAAACTCCTCTCTCGGACGGTCGCAGTTGCCCCATGAGATTACATCGTACCCTCTGCTGGGGTCATGGCGGCCAGCGGAGGCGATCTGCTGGACTGAATTCCCCTTTCAGAGTTTGCACATTTGACCATTTCTCTCTGTCTCTCCCCCCCCGTCCCTCCTTCTCCTGCACCAGTCCATATCCTCCTTCAACCCCCACCCCCACCCCCTGTCTGCAGGATGGAGCTGCTGCAGCAGATGCGTTCCCCTCGCCTCTCCTTCATCCAGACGCTGGTGTCCCTCTTCCTGGGCGGCACGGCGCTCATGTCCTCCTACTGGTGCGAGGGTCAACAGAAGGTGCCCAAGCCGCTGTGCACGGCCACCAAGCACAGCAACTGCATCCCCGTCCCTGGTGTCTCCAACTCCAACATCCAGTTCTCCTGGGAGACGGGGGACGACCGCTTCGTCTTCCCCACCTTTCACACGGGCCTGTTTATCACCTGTGAGGAAAACATCTACTCAGACGCATGGGGTGAGAGGACGAAAGAGACATTTCAGTATATTCCGAGCTGTTTAGATGCAGCTGTGCCTAATAAACTGAAAATGTGAGTGTTCAGTGGTGGAAAGACCAAGTTGCTGTGTTTCTCTTGAGAGAATAAAAGCACGGACCCGTCACCAGTGACCCTGAAGGGGATTGAGCAGATAGAGGAAACTAATAAATGAGAGAACAGCACATTTGGCCACGGGTGGAATAAACAATCAGTATCATTGCAAAGGATTTCATGAGCTTGCCTATGGTTGTGTGTGTGTGTGTGTGTGTGTGTGTGTGTGTGTCTGTGTCGGTGTGTGTGTGTGTGTGGTAGAGGATGAACTCAAGGTGAGATAAGGATCCACAGTCAGACAATTTGTGTCATAAGTGCGGCGCTAGTGTGACAGACACAGAAATAGGCCACAGAGGGGATGTGAGTTAATATCATGAATTCAGGTCTCAGGTGTGTTAATTTTATACGTGTATGTGTCTGTGTGTGTTTTTGTGTGAGTGTGTGAGTGTGTGCGTGTGTGTGTGGCCATGTGATCAGCCCAAAGAGGATTATCATCAGTGTGTGTTCGGCTCGCTGAGATTTAGACTTCAGCAGCATGACTCAATTATGGATTAGAAACCCAGAGAGAGAAGGTTAATGGGATTCTCAAACATCAGCTGCTTTGCTCCGTCTCATTTGCAGCTGATTTGCAGTTGATTTGAAGGATTTGTCTTTAAATGATGCTGACGTTCGTCCAGACGTCTTTACACTGACCCGCGTGGTCGGTTATAAAAAAACACTCACATGAAATGATGAAGAAAGAAAAAAACACATATACAAACACATCCATACAAAAACAATCTAATGTCCATATTGGATTTGCTATAAAAGCATAGTTTAACGTGTTGAATTAAGATATTTTTAAATATTTCACTAATATCCTTAAAGTGGCTTCAATAAAAAAACGACAGCGATGAACCCAGAGTCACTTATCACCAGCTGCTCAGTTTCCCTTCAGCAAAGTTCATCTCTTTTCACACATTTTTCTATTTTCATTTAGTTCAAAGTTAGTAACAAATTCGCTAAAATTAACACAGTAGAGAATTTATAGGCTTTAAAGTTACCTCAGGAGGTGGTGGAGAACAAAAACTGAGCTAAAAACGAGCTGGATGTGAACATACGCAGCTGTTTGATAATGTTACAATAATAATATACATATTATTTTACTTATATATCGAGTGCTGTTTCTGCTTCGGCCCAAAATGCTTCCAGAGTCGACCCTGAAAATGGTTTACGTTCATGACATATTGCTATTTTTCCGTAATCGTTAATTGTAGCTTCAAATCCTCTGTGTGTTTGCGAGCACGTCGGTGAAACTGTACTTTAATTCGTTCTTATCTGTGTCTTTTCTTCTGCTCCTGCTTCGTCGGTGCGATCCAGTCGCTGTGTGATGAGCTTCCTCCGTAACCCAGAGCCCGATAGGAAGCTCTGATTACTGCATCTGTCATGTAAACACACTGGTAAACAAGCCACAAAGAGGATTAACCCACAGCAGGAACAGCTTCTTTCTGCTTTTTATCTCGTCGGGTTCTTTTTCAATACGGCTGGAAGCAGCGAGGCGAAATGACAAAGTCTTATTCTGCTGTGGCACAGATTCTGTGCGTGGACCCCGTCCCTCCAGATTTACACCGAACAAATCTCCTAATCTCCCATCAGGTTACTTCAGGCCACGTAAACACTTTGTGCAAACTGTTACCTCCGGCTGCTTGTTCTCACAGTAATTAGACTGCAGTGTTCATTGACATGTACAACGTGCCCCTCATGCACAGGCGGGAGGATTTCTGAACCCAGGGAGCAGAATTGATGGCGAGTGCAGTGAAATGTCACAGCTGTGGTTGTTACTTTTACAGATCACCGGCCGAGGCCTCGACGACAAGATGCAGATAGACTCATTTCCTGTTACTGCAGCGCTGATTTACTGTCATGGAGGTGATTCTGTAACTACCCTGATGTTTCTCTTTTGTTCCCAGAGGAGAAGTGTCGAGGGTTTTACACTCTCACCCCCCGATCGGAGAAAGGTGAGCGGCTGGATCACGTTCTCCTGCTTTTTTGACTAATCTTCGTCTGTCTCCGTGCTCAGCCTCCTCTTCTTCTCCCTCCTCAGCTATGATGTGGCTGTCGCTGTCTCTGGAGCTGATGTACGTCGGTCTGCTGTTGATCAGCTGCACTCTGCTGTCGGTGCAGTTGTGCATGAGGGCCTGGTGCCCCTCCACGCAGCGCTGGGGCCAGCTGCTCAACGCTTTTGCGGCTGTTTTCACAGTCCTGGGAGGTACCGCTATTTTTCATATATTTATATATTTATATTACGACATATCACGATCAGTGTTGGTGATTATTTAGCCAACACATCTGGCCCGTGTCTCCCCAGGTCTGCTCGGGATGGTGGGTCACATGATGTTCATGCAGGTGTTTCAGACGACCGTCTTGATGGGACCAGAGGATTTCAAGCCTCACAGCTACGGCTACTCCTGGGCTTTCTAGTGAGTTCACTTCACACGCTATCCTCTCACTTCAGGGGGCCACATCCTACACGGACGACCAGATGTCGGTTGCACCCTTCATCGGCCTCGTAAACCACGTCAGCCGAACCGGAATGAGTCGGTCTGGTCTTCTCGTTGCATCGCCAGCTTCCAGCCGTCGCCTAGCAACAGATGCAAAAGTTCTTCGGTTGATTAAAAACGTTTAAATATGTGTACTTACATTTAAAAATTAATTACTCTGATGTTTTCACTGCGCTTGCTCTTTGAAAAACAGTTTGTCACAGAAGTGCAATGAATCATGGGATGTGTTAGGATCCACCTGGCTGTGTGTGTGTGTGTGTGTGTGTGTGTGTGTGTGTGTGTGTGTGTGTGTGTGTGTGTGTGTGTGTGTGTGTGTGTGTGTGTGTGTGTGTGTGTGTGTGTGGGGGGATTCTGACAGTCTAGTCCTGCCACTGTGATGCAACCGGCTCGCAGACTTCACAGTGGTCAGCTTTGTTGCCTCAGATGGTTCCTGGTTCAGCTGTGGTCACAGTTTGGATTGTCTCCCAGTGTTGACGTTGGTTTCCTCTCCCCCTGTCCCCCGTCCAAAGACGCAGTTTGGGGTGAGGTTGAGTGGAGACGTGAAATAGACCGAAGGTGTGAGTGTGAGTGTGAATGGTTGTTTGACCCTGTGTGCACTTGTGACCCGTCCAGGATGTGACCCGCCTCTCGCCCAGAGTCAGCTGGGATTAGCCCCCACCCCCACCCCCTCAGAGAATAAGCTGTACAGATAATGGATGGATCGGCTTCCCCCTCACACACACACAGAGGGACTGATTGAAGGATCCATGATCACTAATCCTCAGTCCACTGGGCTTCTCTCTTTCAGACCTGGACTTAATGTTCTCACAGTTTCTCTTGTGCCTTCACTCGAAATGTGAATATCAAAAAACTTCTTTATTGGTGTATTTACCTTTAGACTGTTGCAAGAAAAGAATATGATGAACAGGTGATATCTCTGAGCTCACTTACGTTACATTAGTTTTCTTTACTTGTTTCTCACTATCCAGTTGATTCCACTTGTGTGTAATGTACTCGCACATGTATACAACTACGTTCTCTTGAGTAAACTGGACTTGTTGCATGTTTATGCCAAATTATGCTCTTTCCAGTTTTCCATGTTTGTGCTTTGTCCTTTAATTAAACATCAAAATGGGCCGAACATATAATTTCTGACGCACACACTTTCTGCTCCTCTGTTTAAACACAAAGCTCTCTCTCTCTGTTTCTCTCTGTCACCAGCGTGGCCTGGTTTGCCTTCACAGTCTGCATGTCCGCCGGCGTCTCCACCCTCAACAACTACACCAAGAAGGTCCTGATGGTGGGACCCCGGCCGCTCTTCAACGCCTGGACCTTTAACTTTGTGGGGCTCCTGCCGCCGGCTCCTTACTACACCCCTCCCAACGCAGCCATCAACCTGGCCTCTCCCCCGTCACCTCCCCGGATCTCCCACCTGTCTCCCTACTACGAGCCCCCGTCCACCAAGGTGCCGGCCTCCGCTCCGAGGCTCACGAGCTCCCGTTCGCTTCCTCTCCCCCACTCTGAGTCCTTCCCTCCTCACCCCTCCAACCCTGCCCCCGCATCTCCGTTCCATCGCCTGTCACTCCCGTCAACATCTCCATCACCCACGGCGTCCGTCTGCGTGCGCATGGCGCTGCCGGCACACAGGGAGCACCCCTTCGAACCAGAGGACGACTACAGCCCGCTTTGACCTTTTGATCCAGACTGAAGTCTTCCATCTTGGCATTGCAGGTCAATGTTGGTCATGGACTTGTCATGTGCTCTGAATTCACATTCCAGTCTCCAGACTCAATGAAGTAATTAGATTTGGTCATAATCACTCTGTTCTAATAAAGAAGGAGGATGTAGATGAATTATTGAAATGTGTTCTTTGTTAAATCCAGTGGAACCAAAAGGCTCAATTTCACAACAACACAAACTTATAAATAAATCTATAATGTTCTGAATCAGCGACTGAGTGATTGTTTTCATCATGTGAGACTGTGCCCAGGCCCCAGAAAGGCTGGATACGCCCCTGCTGAAGAGAGATGATCAAACTGAACATGCTTCACAATATGCAAAATGAATATTAAATAAATGTGATCATCAGAACGATCTCATCCAACATTGCAGCCACTGTAACATAACGGAAACAATTTACTTTAAATTAGTCGAGTAGACGATTCAGGTTGAAAATCAAGTTTTTAATATCGTCAAATCATTGTCATTCACGGTGAGAAGTAACAGTCGCAGAAACAAATTAAATCATTTGACATGTGGAACATTGTTGGGAAACAAATCATATTTACACATTATATCTCACACTCTTAAGAGTCGAAGCAGTTTTATTTCTGCATCGAAAGGAGCTGGTTTGTCTGAAAGTATCTGAAAGTGATATGTTACTGGTATAAGTTTGGATTTACGTCTATATTTGGTTATTTTATTTGTGTAAAATGTTGATTTTCATATGTACGTGTGTGTAAGTGGACGCGTTTAATCAGTTTATTGGTGTGAAAGGACCAGAGAGCCATCAGAGTGGATATCTAACATTAAAACCAGTTTCCTGTCTTCCTAGTTACAAATAATTAGAAGATATCATTTGGGTATTTTTCATTTTATGTCATTGCATAGTTGTATCGTGAGGATACACACAGATCAGCACGTGACATGTAGATGGAACAAACAGGCACAGATTTACCGAGCACTTTGAAAAAAATTTCCTTGGCATCGTGTCGTTTGTTAACTAGTGGCACGTTATACAAAGTCAGAACGGAGCAGGTAACAGTACGAACAATATAGTCTCGAAAGAAAAAAAACAACAATATGCTAAAATCATAAAGTCGCGTCTCTTTATCCAACAGTCGTATCCATATATAAATGTACATTACTAAAAAAAGAAAGACCACAGATTTCACTCTTTGGCTTTTGATGCAAGCCAGACACAATGTTAGATCTTAATTTATCATCTTATAAACATCAAGGCCTTTTTTTGTTCAGATAACTACAAAAATAATATTCTTAATCCTCAGAGGAAAAAACCGGCTCAAACTCTCAAATTGAAAACTCCCTCAAATACAAAAAACAGGGATCGACTGAGCAAAAAGCACAAAAATCCTGATGATCTGGAACAGACTCAGTAAAACACCGGTGTGTATTTGAGGGGATCAACGCGTCTGTTCTATCTGCGGCTGGATTTACACGAGCAGCTGAAATCTGCAAAATCTAACTAAACCCAGATTTCAGCTGATGGAGTAGATCCGGCCAAAAGGAGTCTGGGCCGGTCGGGGCGAGCTCTAGTGTCCTTCTCACGCCGTCTTCTTGCGTAGCACAAAGTAAATGATGGAGGAGATGAGCGTGAGCGCGAAGGAGATCCACGCCAGGATGAAGCAGTGGCCATACCAACCGGTTGACTCGTCGAGGTGGAAGCGGTCTGTGTAGATGGAGGCTGCGATCATGATGCACAGGCCTGGAGGAGAGCAAAGGTCAGTGAGGGGAGTGGACGAGGAGAGAGAGAGAGACAAGTTGGGAGGATGTACAGAGAGAGAAACTCACAGGCGAGGAACTGGAAGATGCCGGAGATGGTGAACCTCTTCCCTTTTTCCAGGGTGAAGAGCTGGGCCACGAACACGAAGATGCCCACGATGGAGAAGATGCAAGCGAGGATGGAGCTGGCCTGTACTGCCTGGAGGTAATCTGCAGGGGGAGCCAGAGGTGGGAGCGACACAGTGAGTGAGTGTGGGGTTTAGTATCACGATACGGACACGCCCAGGAAGCACCGAGGTCGCGGTGACACTGAATCTGCTCAGACGGTTGCCTTTCTGAGCCGCAGGAATGTTTTTTCGGTGAGTCATCCCACATATTTTAGGATTTGAAAACATTTGAAAAGCAGCTACTGTTTTCTGAAGATCACATGTTCGTGGTGATAGTACGAACAAAACAAGAAGCAATCACTGTGCACGAGACCAGAGATAAACACGAGGCGTTGCTTTCTGATTTCTCACATTTCCTCTATTCCTAGTTTCAACAGAAGGACGGGATTCTCCTCGACTCAGTGTTTCACAACATGTGAAACAAACTTTGTGGGTTTTCTGTCATTCACATGTAGAGTTTTTGTACACAAAGCTTGATAAATTGCTGCTAAAAATACCTTTTCTTTTGCTCAGATTTTTGCAGATTTATGCATAAATATTTTGCATGTTTTGAATGATGGAAGTTTTATGGTTTGGCCGAAAATCGACGAGACATTTATGGCAAACTTCTGCTTTATTGAGACGTAAATCCGACCTCTGTGCGGGACAGGTCTTACCTTGTGGGTAGTGTGCTCCTTCGGGAATATCGGTTATGTTCCAAATGCCGTTTTCCTTGATCCACCGGCCCCACACGTCGGTGGAAATGGTGTCAGTCATCCACCAGGCCTGAGGGGGAAGAAGCAGTGAGGTCAATCTACTGTTGTGTGAACATGAACGACCCTCTTTGGAAAATGGACGAAATCAATGAGAAATGGAAATGTGGGGAATTCAAACTATGTCCTGTTGTGAACACAGCAGCTGAGCTGAGGAGTGTGTGTGTGTGTGTGTGTGTGTGTGTGTGTGTGTGTGTGTGTGTGTGTGTGTGTGTGTGTGTGTGTGTGTGTGTGTATTATGACATGAACATGGAGGGGAGCTGCGGGCGAGGACGATCACAGGGAGGGAAACTGATCTTCTGGTCCACAACTCTCACTCCGGCATGCAGCGCTCGCTAGAACACAGGCAGGAATGCCACATATGTAAATGTGCGTGTTGCAGGCCGTCCGTCCGTCTCAGACTGACACTTTGCCTGCACACGCACATGCACTCGTCGGTGACACCCAGAAATGTGGAGTATGCTGCACCCGAGAAGAACAGAGGACCATTGACAGGCAGGGGGGTGTGTGACAGACAGGTGAGCAGCCGTCAGTGTTGTTAGTGATGCACATAACTCTGCACCACTGTCATGTTTAATAAATGGGAGGAAGTTGGGGATTAGGCCGCGGCAGTTGTGCCTTCAGGGTGTCGGGCCACGTATACCTGGGTTCATGGACGTGTGTGTGTGTGTGTGTGTGTGTGTGTGTGTGTGTGTGTGTGTGTGCAGGGGTGGGGGGTGGGGGTGATGCACTGTGCAGGTACGTTGAGGTGAAAGGCGATAGCAGTGTCTCACTTACATTGTCGATAGTAGCCACCAGGAGGAGGATGATGCCAATTATGTGAACGGCAAAGATGCCAGCGAGGAGGATCAGCATGATGACTGTGCTGGAGGGAGAGAGAGAGAGAGAGAGAGAGAGAGAGAGAGAGGGAGGGACAAAGAGAAAACTTGTTACACCACTTTTTTACGCACTTTGGAGAAATGACTCACAAACACACACAGCAGAAAGAATGAAATATGGCCTTAAAACAAAGGCTCCCCGCTTCCTGCATGGTTTAACCCTGGAGCCATTAATGACAGCCGCCCCCCACACACACACACACACACACACACCCATGCACACACACACTCATCTTCATAAACACACTGAAAACAAAGCCAAAACCTGGCACCAGCTCAGGGCGTGGCTTCACAACTTCTAATTACTGTGAGTTCCACACTCTCCAGTGAAACTCCTGCAAACAGACGCCTCACATGTTCGCGCCCAGAGATCGGGGGGGCACGCAGGGGGGTTTTGTGTATTTGCCCCGGATCAGTTCATCCCCGTGCAGAGTGTCGGTGGTAATGAGAGCAGGAGAGCGTTTGGTTCATGGCAGGCAGATGGGTTTGGGCTTGTCTTGTGCTCACAAAAAAACCCGCCACTCCTTAAAATAACTGTGGAGAAAAGCTGCTGTTCCTCCGCCTCGCTGGCTCACGCCTGGAGAGGTCTACCTCAGAGATAATCAAATAAACGCCTCTTTTCATTCCTCTATTTGATTCATTACTGTAACTGTACTTCGTCAGTGCAGGTGGCTCAGCCCTGAGATACCAGTCGGACCAGAGAGCTGATGTGTACTCGTATTAACCTGGTACTCCTCAGTATTTACATGTGGATTATCTGTCTCCAGTGTGGAGGCTGCTGCACTGGGTGTGAACAGAGGAAGAGGCACATCTGGAATGTGCTGGTTCTCTCCACGTTAAAGGAGTGGTCAAGGGCTGGGTCCTCACACACACACACACACACACACACACACACTTGCCTGCTCCCTGACTCTCTCACACAAAACCACACTCGCACACAGCGCCAAGGGCACGCTGATACACATGTGATCACGTCTGACACAAAAAGTGTTTCCCACCGTTCATGTGTTACAGACGGTTTGGTCGTCTGTTTCCTGCCAGACGACCAAACTTCAATCCACAACTTTTGGTTGGAAAAAGAAAAAAAGTGCAATTCTCTAGCAGTTGGACGCTTTAATTCAAAACACACGCGTGGAATAGTTTCATTGAATGTTTTTCCAACGTCTCAACGTGTCAAATGTCCCTGCTGGGATTTTGGACGAGGCATGTTTCCATTACAACAAAATAAAATACATGTGGCTGAGGAAGAAAAGGAAGAAAACAACAATCAAGAGAGCAGAGCAGAGACTCACAGTTAAATTTAAAGTTCACAAACTGCTGCAGGATCAGCCTTCACCTGCCAAGTTACTGGAGCTCAGAAGCAAAGTAGCTAAACAGGTATCAGAGGTCCACACACACACACACACACACACACACACCTTTACTCTATTTCTAGTGATTTGCTTTTCTTGTATATAAATAACACAACACTGAAGTAAACCTGCAGATTCACACATCTCACTGTTAATCAACCGACTGTGGAGACGTAGAAAACGACTGAAGGAAATAGAAAAAGCAGAATCTGAGACTTACTGTTGACTGTCGACCGTCTTGTGTCTTCAAGTGTAATTCCTCCTTCACTCAGGGACACTGGTTTCAAACCCTGCGTCTAAATGCACAAACACCAGAAACGAGCAGTCCGCCCACTTCTGCCCTGCCCTCTTTTTGGAGACCACACCCCAGACAAGCCTCCCTCCTGCCTGATCTCATAATCTCTGTCTCCCCCTGCTCCAGACTTTCCTCCCAGTCCCACCCTCTCTTTCTCTGTGTTTATTCTACAAATATGCACAGGCTGACAACCGGCCACAGTTTCAACAACTTCTGCGGCCAGGGCCTAGATTTCTCCATGTGTGTTTTGGGTGTCTCATGTCTTTGTCACCGGGCTGATGATGGTGATTCTCACCGGGAGGGCGGCTCATGACTCACTGGTGTTTGAAGGGGAAACTCCCACAACACTGGGCTTTATTGACAGTGATTCTCCGCACGCTGCCATGGAGACAGGCTTCAGCCGAGGCCTAATCGCAATCACGTAGCTGCTGCCGCCCCAACACATAAACAACCACTCACGACCAGCAGAGTGGCGTCTCTTCCTGATCACCACCCTGCGTCTTTTCCCGCTTTTGTTACGGAGGAAGAGGTTTCAGGATGAAGGAATGTTGTTGGTGGCGAGGGAAAGAAGGAGGTGGGGGCAAATGAGTACAAGTCGTAGCTTGAGTGAGAAGGGAGGAGGGGAAGAAGAGGGAGGGAACGAGAACGGAGGGAGGAAGACGGAAAGGGGCACGGAGGAGGAACTGTGGAGAGGTAAGGGGGGGGCGTTGGAGACATTTCTCACATGGGCTGTGAGTTCATTTGTCGTTATTATTACTCACCATCATTGTTTGATTGCTGCTGGTGATCGATGTGCTCCTCAAAGTCTAATCCGCTCTCAGTGGATTCCGTTTAGATTGAGAAAGAAGGTTTTTAATCTGCCAATATCTCATCTCATAATGACATAATAACACATAATAGCATTTGCTTGTTTGCTCAGTGCCAACGTCAGAGCCTCATTTCTAATCACGTCGAATCATCTGAGATGTTCCAGTAACGATACGAGACTGATGTGACTTTTTAATGCCCTTAAAATCTTTTAATACCAAGACAAAGAATCGACTGTGTCTCAATCCAGTTGCTGCATTTGAAGACCGATTGTGTCACAGCGTGAGGATCCTTAAGATGAACGTGTCCCTTTTTATCCCAGGATCCGTTCATGTGATGGCAACGGCAATCACGAATCACACACTTCAGCGGAACCACACAGCTAACGGCACACGCGTTAAAAAAAAACAACCCAACGGGCATTAAAACTATCTTGTCATGTCCAACCTCAGCTCTGTTACTAAGCAACAGCAGTGAGGGGCGGGACAAGCTGGTGACACCGATCACAGAAAACCTCTGTAGAGCTGAACTGTCCCGGTTGGGTTCGGCCTTCGCAGTTCCCCCCCCCGACCCACGAAGGACGCAGCCCGCGAATAGAGACTTTTTTTTTTAATGATGCAGAAGTTCAGAAGACGACGTGGACACAAACGGTTAAAAACAAACTCACAGAACAGCATGAAAGTATGTTTGTAAAAAAAAAAAAACAGAAAGAAAATGTATTTAATTAAAAGGGATGGATCTATTGAACGATCCTGAGGATGAATTGAAAGCATGTTATACAATTTACTGTTTCAATAAATAGAGTTATAGATATATTTATACGGCACTTGAGGAAATATAATTTGGACTGTGTAGTATGTATATAATTTGTATATTTATATTTATTGTAAGCACAGACAAACCCTGGACAAATAAATACCTACGATGATTGGAAAATTCAGAAAAGCCCAAATTTTAAAAAGTCAAAAGCTCACAGGTGAAAAGTTGCAGCTGGAACATGCGTGTATAAATACATGAAGAGGAAGCAGGAAATGTGAAGTACATGAAGCCTGTGGAAACCAGCTGAAATCGCGGTTAAAGGATAAGAATTAAAAGAAGAAGAAGTTGTTTGATGTGTACGTGTGGAAAGCGGCAGATTAAAGCAGTTGAAGTGTCAATTATCATTTATTCACTGACAGAGTTTGCCGAGATGAGGAGTAAAAGTTTAATGCAAATGTCAGTTGATGTGTCGGGGGGAGACGTCACTGACATTTCAGTTTAAGTGGAAACCAGTGTGAAGTGTGAAGTGTAAGTGTCAGTGATTAAATGTCAGTTGAAGCAGGAGTGAGGGAAACTTGTTCCTGTCAAAGGTCATTTCCATTTTTATAACATCTTTGAAGGGCCACGCCCCCACACTAACCTGTCTGAGAGACGACGCGTCTGATGTCAGATGGTATTGATGATGCTACTCTCAGCTTGTTGCAGCCAAAAACAACTCGGTCAAACAAATCCTCACCTCTGGTATAGAGCCGCGCGTAAAGTCAGCATTTCTCCCTCAAACCAAACTCAGCAGTGATACAACTCAAATATCTGTGACAGTTCTTCAAAACAAATTGTTTGGACTTTTGGTAAAACGTTAGTTTGTGTGGTGGAAGACGTCTGTAGAGCCGACATAAATATTACTCACTAAGTGTCTCAATAAGTGACGGTCTGAACAGCCAGTTACAGAATAAGACTTCTAGCGTCATGAAATATCGGGGAAAGCAGTTGAAGTGTCGGTGAAATTGAAAGTATTCATGTTTGAAAGAGAATTAAACTACAGAAAAATAAAAAGCTGAACTAAAGTCTACGTTTCTTGTCACATTTAAAAAGTGTGATGTGGTTAAAGAGGGGACGCGTTTAAAAGAGATCCACAACAAGATGGAATGAAGTCCCGAGGAATGAGTATGAGGAAGTCTGTGAGGAAGAGTCTGGATGAAGAGGAAGCAGAATAATGACAATAACTACGAGCACATGAGCGTCGCACCGCTGGCGGCGAGCTCGCTAATAGAAACCAGGGAGAAAAGTCAGATACACAGAGGTGGATAGAGACTAAAATACTCTGGGTGTTGACTGGGACACTGAGGTCACTTGTTTTGCTCCTGGTGAGGGTAAAAATATGCCGACAGGAGTCTGAGTCAAAGGCTCAGGAGAGAACCTGGTCAGTGTCACGTGGACCTGCCTCGGCCTCAGGTATGAGCCGGCAGGATAATAACTTAAATCTTCACAGATCATCTACCTGCTCGTGTTTAAAGCACGGCTCCTCGTGTGGCTACATTCTGCCGGGGTCACGAGGCTACACACAAATACACGAACACAAACTATTGTCTGACATCTGTCTTAGGAATGAACCAAAGGCCCCTTCTTCCTCTTTGATGAAACAATTCTGTGTGTTTTAATGCGGTTGTCATGGAAAATAAACCTTTTCATGTGTCGGCAGAGGGACTGAGAAAAAGCAGGAATGCTAAACATAGCCAGTGTTTATTTGAATGACGCGTCCGTCATGGTAAAAACTTCTCATCACTCTTTTCCATGACAATCAGATCAAAACTCCACGGAAGAATCTGTAAACACACGATCCATCTCACCACCGGGGAAGGACGACACACTGTTTGTACATTCGTGCTCCACAGTCACACCTTCAACGTCCTCAGCGTCCCACCCAAATCCCCATGGGAAAGAATGAGTCTATTGAAGTTCTGCAATTCAGGTTTTGGAGTAAACTTCCCTAATCTCCTCAAAATCTATACTGCATCTGTCACATGGAGCCATAAATCTTTCACCGTCACACACAGCTCCGCCCGAGCTGATGGACAAACCCACCGGGGCGAGCGGGAAAACATGGTGGAACGCGCTCGTATCAGGATCTGCACAGTTTGACTTGAGATCTAAAAAAAACAAAACGAGCGTTGATGCATCTGTGCAATAAAACACAAGAGTGAGGCCAGAACGGAGAATGTGGTCGGACCTGATTCTATTCTGGGCGTGGTGGCCCCACCTTGCAGGTGAGGTAAGCCACAGTTTGTACTGTACCATTCAGCTGTACATGGCACTCCTTCCACAGCATAGCTTTGCAGAATGCACTGAGAATTTTTGAGTGGAACCATCGTGCGTGCCTGTGGGGCAAAACAAATTTCGCCACTTGAGTTATGCAAGAATTTTGCCTATTTTTTCGGTTCCTGGTTTATTTTCAGGAGAGGAAACACCATGACTCATGCACCAGTCATTCATCGTCTTTCAGAGTAAAAAAACCACGCCGCTGTCTACCGCTGTGTGTAGCAGGAGGGGGTTACCCACAACACGTTTTTTTAAGATCCAAACACAAGTGGACTAATCACATGTCAGCATAACTACCGGAGGAGACCAATCGGGAGGCTTGCTCAACAAACAGCTCTTTGTTGAGTGGCGGCCGCAGCAGATCAGTACTGGAAAAACCAGAGTTATGAAGGATTCACTCAGAACAGTTGTGATATTATCTGAGATGCCAAATGTTGTGTGTACAAATATTATTGATGATTCCTATGAAATACCTTCTGGGGTTTGGCTGGTTCCAGGTGGTTCTATTAGTTCCAGTGTGTAGTTCACTGTACAAACACCACTGAAATACACAGGAGTGAACGTTACACCTCTTACATAGTGGAAACTTTTCCCGAAACCTCTATCCTACATGACTTGTTGCACGTTCTGGGTGTTGCACCGATTCCTGGATGTTTAAGTCGGAAATATCAGACATTAATTTATCTGACACGTTAAATTCCCCCGAAGAAGAACATCGGCTGAACGCCACTCGCATAAAAGTGGTGCAAATAGACGAACGAGGCTTTTATAGCAGGACAAATTGCTATTTTTGGTTGCGTCATGTCAAAATCTCTTAATTAGGGTGTTTACGAGGAGCCTCGGTGAGGGAGTATTTCAACATGACTGTGTGAAACAAATCCAGCAGAGCGGTGCCGACATGCCAGAGGAGTGAGTCTCACCGCAACCAAGTCAATGCTGCTTTACACAATAGTAAAGCTCCCCCGGCGGTGGATCCCTGTCTCGCTCTGCTCATTCCATCTCCGTCTTACACAACGTGGCTCCCTGCCCTATGATTTCTTAACCCCCTGTATAACGGAAACAGCCTCAATGTGAACTGTACTATCAAAGACTTTGGATGTGAGTTCTCTTTGAATGCAGACAATGTCCACGGTTTTGTGCTGAAACTCGCGAGTCACTCCCGACTGTTGGAAAAGTTGACCGTCGCCCACCTTCCTGCTCCGGGTGTCACTGGGCTGGCTTTGATAATAAGACACAAACACACATGAGGCCACATTCACAGATAGACAGATAGATACATGTTCCCATCCTCATCTCAAAATGTTCAAAAGATCTAGAGAACCATGGCCTCGGGTTTCTGGAGACGAACAAACACACATTTACATAAATTCTGCATGCTCATCAACTTCTGAGGGAGTGACACATCGCCATGGGCGCATGAGACAAAAACATGTCCTCAGTTTCTCCCGAAATAGACGATCATCAGTTTCTTTTTCTAGGAATGACCACTGCATTAGTGTGTGTCCATGTTGTGTCCTCCTGCCGCACAGTAAACCTCAGCCTCATTTAATCAAATAATGCTGCTTTCAGACATGCGCTGAACTCCGGATAGTCTCCTGACGTTGTCCAGAGGGGCCGAGTGAGAGGCTCCCGACAATCTCTACAATTTCTCCTGCCAACCCCAAAGTAAAAACTCCAGGGAATGACTTAATGAGTCCAGGTGATCCTCCCGAGGATTCACCACAAGGAAGCAGGCCTTCACCTGAACACTGAGATGTTTGCGTTGTGAGAATGTCCTGCTGCTTTGTTCATCTGTGAAAGGTAAAACTCTGGAGAAAGTCTGGACCCGATTGTGCAACATTCTCCGGAGTTCATGTCTGAAAACGGCCGAAGAAACTGAGGAGATGCGTCTTTTTGAATATTCATATGCACATTCTATATGTTTTTTAAGCTGTTGATGTACAAGTCACATCACAGCAATGATGTTGCCATGACGACCACAATAGGTTCAACTTAGGACTCACAGTTTTTGTGTGTTTCAAATGGTGGATGCAGCTAGGTGGGAACATTGTCTGCCAGAAACGTAAACCTATGACTTTCTGTTGTTTTTGAACGTCTTTGTCATTACCTAGCATATTGATTACTTGTTACACTGAAGCCATGTTCATTTTAATACCAAGTTTATTTGTATACAGTAGGCTAACTTTTTACAGCAGTGAGAGTAGGATGTATGTACGTCCACACAAAAGTACACCATCACCTCGATTACTCGCGGCTGTTGGGGTCCATCAAAAAAGCACGAGTTGGGCTACTTATCAAAAATAAAAGTAATTACCGCAAATTAAAGGCTGAGCAATAAAAACGTCATTCAAAACTCTATTTTAAAGATGTATGGAATGTGTTTCTTTGAAAAGGATGTAGCTAGCTATTGTAAACCAAATTGACAGAATGAATGGATTGTTTTATTTTTCTCTCAACCCGACATGATCAAATGCGTCAAATGAAAGTCCGAAGTCCTCTTGTCCGAGAAAGCACGCTGTATCCATCATTGATTGACAACGCAAACAGGTGACTGTATTTAGAGTCCACAGGAACAAAATTATGGCTAGGGTTAGCAATTCTAGATCTTGCAGCATGATCTTGGTTAAAACAACCAAGATCATGGTTGATCATGGTCGATGACGTCATCAGCATCGCTTTCTTCTCCGCTGAGCCACAGGAGACATTTAACACCGGTGAACTACTTCCCATTAACTGACGTTTATGTGTAAAACTACTTCCCCTTTGCACTTTACATCCATTTCCTCTAAAGTAAAAATATATTCAGAAACCACCAATACTCATCCCCAACATATTGTCACATAGAGGAAACTTCTGAGGTCAGATTTTCATATTTGATAAGTTTTCACTGACCGGGTTCTATCCTGAGATCCACATGGAGACGGTAGAGTTCTACTCACAAATGGATTACGTCAAAAATATCATTTAAAAAATTTGTATTAGAAATGTTTGCATGCATGTCTGCTTATGACAAAACTAAATGTTTATATTTATGTCTGTATATGACAAGGTAAATACAGTTAGTATAAATTACCCCAAAGTTTCCAGTTTATTCCCATTAATTCCCGTTAATTCCCATGGAAAGTTTCCAAATTTGAATATTCCCGGAATTTTGCAACCCTAATAACAAATGGTATTTAAATTTTATTCCGATTATTCTACCTAGTGTTGATTTTTTTGTGTTTTGTTTAATTAATTTGTTCAAATACTTTTAATTCTTTTCATATAGTCTGTACAATTTGATGTACATTAATTCATTAAGCTGAATTTGATTTACGAAAAGTACCACACATGGAATATAATTTAAAACAAAAACTGCTCTTTATAGACCAGCTTACGATGAAAGAATAACATGTTTTCATTTTTACATCCACTGTTTTTTTGAGTAAAATGAAGACGAAAAAAAAAGACAAGAAACACAAAGGACTAACAATCATGGCGGAGATTGGTATACAGGGGTAAACTTATAGCAAAGGGCCAATCAAAATCAAATCAGGACTTGAAAGCATACGCCTGACATGTAGACAAAGAGAATCTCCCTCTAAACACTAGCACGTGTCCTGCCGGCTCCAGCTCCAGGAGTAAGGAACCAGACCCGGTGGATCCAGGTTGTTGCACAGTGGACGTGAGCCACAGCACCTCTGAGGCTGCGGCCTCCAGCAGGGCGAGTGTTGTGCGAGTCGGTTGTGGAGCCCTAGCTACCGTTTACATGCAATAAAAAATTAACTCCTTGTATTTAGTGGAGCCAGCCCGTCTCCATGGTTACTGGCCAGGGTTTTTTTATTCGTGATTCACTTCCTCACCCTCTTTTTGTAGACCTCTCTCTCTCCCTCTCTCTCTCTCTCTCTCTTTTGTTTTCCCTTCCTCGCTGACATTACTACATTTGACTCAAGTTTCTCCTCACGTGATTTCTTCTCCTCTTTGGAAACATTGCTGCTCCTCCTGTTTCCTGCTCGGAGCCACCCCTGCATACACGCCGCCCCCACAATGCCTTGCTCTCTCTCAATGAAATCCAGACATACACACTGTACTCACGCTCGGGGTCTAAAGAAAACAACTCCAGGCTGTAGCTAGGCAACTCCAAATATGAGTCATCCCACTGCCGCGCCCATCATCAACTGATCACCCCCTCACACACACACACACACACACACACACAATTCTCTTCATAAAGTGCAGTTGTTCATTCACACTGTGCAGATGTGTGGTTGATCTGATTCCTCCACACTCTTCTAGCCCGGAGGTGGAACAACAGGCCTGGTAAGTCAGCCACTGTGAGAAAATGACCCGTCTGGCCTCGGTTGATAACATCATGACCACGGTGTGATGACCGGTCACAGCCTGGCAGAGCCGCCTGGCAGATTCACTGGTTGTCAGCTGATGGAGGCTGGCAGCAAACCAGCAGGGATCTTGTTTCTTGGCTGGTTAAGTGCAGAGGTTCGTAGATAATGTCACTAAAAGCTCATTAAAAGATTAAACATAGTCTATAATTATACTAATCTATTATTATAATCTGTATTGAATGTTGTCAGTCATGTTTAGGCCGGATGGGAAGAACGCTGCTAATTAGGGGTTTCATGTATTTAAGTAATATACATGACTTTATATTTATATAGATAGATAGATAGATAGATAGATAGATAGATAGATAGATAGATATTCATCAGTATTCATTCTGAAAAAACTGTCCACTCTCTTGCTGACTTTGTGCGATGCAGTGACGCCCTCTAGTGGACAGTAGCTGGAGTGTTGCTGTGGCTAAAACGACAATACAACTGACTAAATGATATATTAATACAAAATAAAATAAACAAAAATAAAGACCCATTGCATTAGAAACACAATGTTATATTTCTGCATTCTTATGTGGAACATTATATAACTCATCACTTCCGACTTACATATAATTAGGTTTAAGAAGAGCACTTATCATATGTGTGTACGTATATATCTATATACTGTATGTGTGTGTGTGTGTGTGTGTGTGTGTGTGTGTGTGTGCGTGTGTGTCATATTCTACGTATGATGCAGAAAAACAACAAAATAAAGTTATTATATTATATTCAAAAGCTTGAAAAAACAGTAACAGAAGAAAACTTTTAAAACCTGTGGTTTTTTAAAAAACTGATCATTTGAATAATCCTGCACCTTCTGACCACGTGTCACCTCGGTGCATTAGCCGGAAGTGTGTCCGTGCACAGGTGCTTTAGCCGGAAGTGTACAAAGACTGCACGTTGATTCAGTGTTCAGGTGCACGTGAGACAAACATTTAAAATGCATGTGAAACAAACAGGAAACTGGTTGAGTTTCCTCCTCAGCATCACAATCATAACTTTTCCTTCAGTGAGCTGGTGTGAATCTGCTCATTCTGCAGGAACACGTCCCCCCGCGGGCCCTCGTGGGGCCAGGGGCCGCGCTGCAACCCCCCGGGGCCCGCAGCTCCTCCACCAGCAGCTCCTCCACCTCCTCCACAGCTCGCACCGGACACAGGCTGCAGACCGGAGACCCGCAGCCAGGACGACTTCACCGGACACACGGTTCAGACACAACCCGAATCAAAGCGAGGGCCTGCGGGTCTATTCTTCACCTCCGCCCCCCGATGGAGACTGTGCCACTGCACAAATACAACACACAGCTCCGGGGAGGTTTTACATTGTCGGTCGGCTGGAAGCAAACACCCCCAACGTGGGCTACCAGGCAGATTCTGCTGCTGCTGCAGGTAAACGCGTGTCAGGGTTGTTTGTCCTCAGGCTGCAGCTGCAGGGGTTTGGTTCAGGAAACACGAGGAAGCTGCAGGTAACAACATCATCGAGCTCTCATCTGGAGCCTGAAGAGAAGACGAGACATTTCTTAAAATAACTTTTTTTATAATTTATTTTTTGTGCACAAAGCTCAGTTAACTGTTTGTTTTTCTATTTGTTTTATTTTGTATTTAGTTGTGGTTTTTATTGATTTATATATTGTTGTTCTATTATATAGGCAAAGTCACTGTAGGTTTTTATATGATTTGATGATCTAGTTTTAATTTAGTTATTTATCCTTTAACTGGAAACGTCACATCAAGGTGTAATATCTCTTCTGAGACCCACGAGTGAGCAGGTTGAGAAATAAAGACATAATAAATATACAGAAATAAATGATGGAAAATAAAAAGCACATGTTAAAAGCACTGACATTGTTCTATGAAATCAGATCAAGAAGAGACGGTTGTTCCCAAATTAATCCCATTTTACATAAAAATTCCAACCTCAACACGAGAAAACAAAGTTCCAGTCATTGAGACCCGACGACTCCCGCACCATCCACTAAAAACACGATGTAGCTTGTCTGTATTGACTCTCTGGTGCTGTCTGTGTGTTAACCAGTCCAAGCTGAGGGACACCAGGAGAAGGTCAGAGGTCAATGGCTCAGCGGCTCAGAGGAGAGCTGGCAGAAGCTCCAGCCGGTGGTGGAGTGCGGAGCTGACGCCATGATCCTCGTTGTCAGGAGGAGACGAGCTGGAAATCTGCTGCTGGATCGAGGTGATGCTGCCGCTGCTCCAGGGACATGGCCATTGATTATGTCCTATCACGAGATGTATTAAAGTTTGTTCTTGGTGTTTTGTTTGTGTCCCAGTGAACCAGTCGTCGGTGCCTCTGTCCCAGCTGAAGCCCCAGTGTGGTTACTCTGTTCAGACCACATGGAGAGACCTCAGTCTGATGGCCCAGTACGACGCCTGCCACGTCACACAGGAGGTCTGGGATCATAAAACCACGTGCACAGTGAAAAACGTCCATTTAATCCACTTTTCTTCCAGCTGTGTTTCTTGTAGTTCTCGCTGATGTGACAGTTTTTTCCATGGAGTAAAGTACAAGTCAATTCCAGCAGCTGTGAACAGATGTTTTCCTTTTTATTTAGCTCAGTTAAACCGATTAGGCTGTAAAAATGCCTGAACCTAATGAAAGAGTGTGAACACATCAGTGAGAGAAGACTTCTGCTGAGCTGCGAAGGTGACGATGAAGATCAAGTGGATCCTCTTCCATTAAACGTGCCTGAGCAATCAAGAAAAAATCATTTAATCAGGAGCTTGTTTCTTAATCTCAGGCTTGTCTTCTCTAATCGAGGTGAAATGTTTTCAGCGGTGAAGTTATTTTTTGAATGCCGTTAAAACGTGTGTTCAGGACGACAGCTACGTGCTGCCTCTGCTGTGGAGGGGGGCTCCGGTCAAGATGTCGTGTCCCGTCCCTCAGATTCAGCCTCAGGCCCCGGGTCAGTACTCCGTGTGCTGCTCCCCCTATGGGATGACCGTCAACCTGCAAGGACCGACTCCTGCAGAGCAGCTGAGTATAAATGGTAAAAACACCGACAACTTCATTCGTGACTTTTGAACCTGACTCTACAGCTGAAGCCTTTTTCCCTTTTCCCCTCAGTGAGAGGAGAGTGGACCCCCCTGGTGTCGTTGGCTGAGCAGTGCGGCTTCACCGTGGAAAGACGTGACGCAGAGATCCTAATCGCTGCTCCATATATGACATGTGGCATGACGGTGAAGGTGAGGTGAACTTCAGAAGAGACTGATCATATTATTATCATGTCTCACTTTGCCTGAGATACGATATACAGAATTTAACATGTTTGAACTCTACTGGAAGGAAGATACTTCAAAAGATACTTGATGATTGTGGAGAAGATCCAAACTCCAAAATCTGGTGTTTATTTGAATTGAGACCTTGTGAATGTAAAGACCATCTCTTACTGATCTTTTTTGATTTTCAGGATGGAAAATACACCCTTTATCTTCAAATAGGAGAAAACCGACTCCTGCTGTCCTGTCCTGTCTCGTCCCTCGAGGAGCTGCCAGGAACCCGTCTCGTCGACGGTCCTCATCTCAGCAGGATCAGGACAGAACCTCCATCAGAGCCTTTTCCATGGGCCGCCCCTTTTTACCTGGCCCCGCTTTACTACCCCCACCCCACATATCAGCAAGAGTATCATGAACCTGATGCTCCTGACGTACACGACCCTCTTACTCCCTTGTTCTCCACCCCTGACCCCAACTTTGGTCCACAGCCACTCCCTACTGTTGATTCCCAGTATCCAGAATACTACTCCCACCAGATTCCTGACTGGGATTCCAATAATCAACACGCCGTGCATGTTCCTCTATCATCTACACATGAAATGGAGGATTTAAGTTTGGTGCATCCAGATCTACAGCAAAAACAGGGACCTCCTGTCTTGGATCTCTCTGAGACACACTCTCCCTTCTCAGCTGCAGCTTCTCAAGCCGAAGCTCCCTCTCTCCAGCCTCCCAACCACGCCTTCAACCCGTACTACCACTACTACCATCACCCAAAAATCCCTCTTTCAGACCCACCTCAAGACCCCGATGCAGCTCCTGAGGTTCCTGAAGAACTGTCTCCAACAAATACCTACGAGTTCCTGGTGTGGCCCCCCAAAGCGCAGCAGTCCGAGGCTAAGTCAGACCCCTCCCCTCCGCCTCAGGTTGCCTCTCATCCTTACATCCCTCCAGGTCCTGAAGTTGATCACAAAACCCCTGCATCTTATCCGTACCCTTATCCACACCACTACTTTTATTACTTTCCACATATGGCGAGGGGTGAGGCTAAAAGGTTGACACCTCCACATCGTGACATGGCAACGGAAACAAATGTGCCTGATGTTCAGCCTCTTCCTGAGTCCTCGGAGCGTCCAGTCCACGAAGAACACAACGTGAGTCCCTACGAAACTAAAAAGTACAGACCAGACTGGATCAGAATTCCACTTCTGTCTGAAGATGATGGTGTAACACAAGAGCTGAATGATGAAGAGCAACACTCTGCACCTGCGACTCCTGCTCTCCCACCCAGTAACACTCCAGAACCAGACCCGGTTCCCCCTCCTCACCCATACCTCTACGCCCCTTACTATCACTACTATCAGATGTATTCTGGACCTGATGACGACCGTGCGTCTCCGACTTCCTCCAAAGACGCTGCAGACCCTCTGCTCCAAGCCTCCTCCTCTCCAGCGCAGCATCAAACCACTTCTTCACCCACAGAATCCACCTATCCTGCTCAAAATGGCCACTTGTATCCTTACTTCTACTATTACCACCACCTCCTCCAGCCTGAAGAGTCCAAAGACGAGCAGGAACCGCATCCTGCAGGCAGCACGGACTCTGAAAAACCCTCCTCAGAGTCAGAATCTCTGCTCCCCTCCGACTCCGACCACAGCAGGACGGATCTTTACGCTGAAGCAGGAAATCCCAGCTTCCCTCAGCCACCGCACAGTCCCCTCCACGGCTTGTACTCCCAGCAACATCTGTACTACGCTGTGGGGCCTCCTGGTGGAGAGGAAGCGGAGGAGAGGCTGGATTCTGACACGACAGGTAAAGTCTTGCTCGGCTGCGTTTTTATATTTCTGTCGATCTGGATTAGCTGATATGTGCCATGTTGGTGTCGGGACCTCAGATCACCGCAGGGGGGCAAAAAGTTCAGTCCTGGCTCTCGCTGTAACCAGACACCCTTACGACAGATATTCTGACTCATCGCCAGATTAATCCATCATCTCTCACGCTGCTGAACTGAACCAAGTGTAACTGTCGTCCCTTTGTTTTCTCCACGCACTCAGATCACCCCGAGGCCAACACGCCCTCGCCCTGTGGCCTCGGCCCTGCGTCTACCTCCAACTGCAGTCACTCGCTGGGCTGCTGCTCGTACCCTGTGGAGGGTGAGCCTCTCCGAAAAGAAAGCGTGTCAGCACTTGTCTGAGATAGATGAATTCACATTTAAGAAAATAAGAAGCCTACGCCCCGGCCACAGGATTTAAGAAAGTAAATACTAATAATCTTGAGGGTTGATTTTAAACTCTGATCATTTGTGTACATGTTTGTGTTTTTATGTGTGAGCCTACAGATTGTACAATGGGGCAGCATTTTGTGTTTGTGGTGCCTGACTCTGTGTCGGAGCCCACAGTGCCCCCCGCTGCTCATCCCTCTGAGGACAGTGAGGCGTCCTGCGTCCTGCGGAGGTTGACCTCTGACCCCGAGGTCTACACGGTGCCCCTGGACGGCTGCGGAGTAAACAAACTTGTGAGGCTCACTTCTGTGTATACGACTAGAAAGGCCCTGTTATACACTGATGCTGTTCGTGAAGCTTTGACTCATCTCACCTCGTCTCACCCACATGGAGGAGTTTTGCTTTGTGTAAAGACGAAACCTAAACTGTTAACTCTTTTTTCATCATTTCCTCGTTAGATGTTTGGTCAGACCGTGGTTCATCTGTTGGAGGTCCAAGGAATCTATTCTCCTCCAGTCGACCGCACCTCGGACAATGAGGACTCTCCTGTCAGGTTTGTGACATTCAATTTGTGAAATTGAATTTAATGGGACTGAGGTGTGCCCTCTACTGGAGTGTCATTCTGGTTTAAGGACACACGTCCAGCTACAACACTGAGATGCACCATAAACGCTATAAAACAACTCTATGCATCCACTGCATTGTTTAGTTTGTTTATGTGCTCCACATTCTTCTGAAAGTCACTTGCCTGTGTTTTTATATACGGTCTATCTATGGTGTTGATCTGCAGGTTGTTGGTGGAGTGCAGCTCCTCCCCAGGTTCTCCAGGGGAGGTGAGGCTGCATGTGGTGGATCAACCTCCTCCTCCTCCACCTCCCATTCAGTCGGTCACAGTGCAGCTGAGACTCTCAACAGGTGAGCAGTTCTCTGTGTCTTCATCCAGAGGCACACATGGCCACATTGAAGGAGCATCTACTCAAACCTGGTGGTAACATCCCTCCTAAGTTTTACAGAGCTTCTTTTCAAAACGTAATTTTTAGCCTCGACAGTTAAACAATCCGTGAGGCCTTCAATCCTCTAATGTAGACGTCTGAGCAACAGTGGGAAAAGGTACAATATCTTTCTTTTTCCTCTTTTCAGACGAGTCGTTCAGCAGCTTCCACCCCGAGGCTCACCTGCCTCTCAGTCTCGTGCGAGGCAGACCTCTTTATCTGGAGGTGAGTCTGCTGGAGCCTCCAGAGGAAAACCTGGTGCTGCTGGTTCAGTCCTGCGTGGCTCACACTGCAGCTCCATACACCGGCTGGATGCACATCTATGATGGGTATGTTTTATATGGAGATGATGGAGATAAATGCAGTTGACAGAATCTAATTTAGATGTTTGTATTGTAACCTGTCTTGGCTTTATATTAAGCTCAAGATTTGAATATCTATTTTATTCTGAAACGTTAATATATTTCTGTCTTCTCTCCTGTAGTTGCAGGAGGAAACTGGACATATCTGCATATCATCTGTTCTTCATATATTTGTTTTCATTGACTTTAAATTAAATCTGCATTTAATATCTCATGGACAAACTTAGCATTTGTAAAACCTTTGCGCTTTTCAGTCCTAAATCCTAAACATCCCATGATGCAAATGACGTTCCCTCCTGTAGGAATGTCGGGATGTAACGTTCCCCTCACTACCACTGTGTGTTGTTTAGCTGCCCCGGCCGCGATGAGTCCCAGCTGCTTCCTTCCCCTGACCCGCACCGTACCCGGAGGATCATGATCTCCGGCTTCCTCATCCTGCCCCCACAAAGCCCCTCGTACATGGCTGCAGGAGGACATTCTCTCCTGGGCGATCCGGAGGTACGTCCCACTTAACAGACCAACTCGAATGTAAACACCTTCATTTTCTGAATAGAGGTTTTTATTGTCGGCCATAATATTTTAACCATCCAATGTAGACTCACCACAAGCTGCGAGATTGTGAGACGATGTTAGGTTCTCCTGAGGAAGCCACAAGTCTGATGGATATCTACTGCTTTTTGAGAAAAAACTGTTTTATTCGTGATGTCAAGGAGAAATACTTTACTACCCACAATCCTCAGGAGTAATGGCGCGGAAACCACGTCGGCTACGAGCGGACGGGTCAGCGTTACCATTACGTTTACCACAGTGACGATGATTTCTCTGACTAACATGCTGCAGTTTTTCAGAGATGATGATGAAGAGGAAAATCACCACAACTAAGTTAAAATCAGGAAGAAGTCGCTGGAAAGGATCATTTGTAATGGTTTATGGGATGTTGAGTTCCTTCACTCTTAGAAAAATATATATAGTCTTGTACCTTTGAGTTTTTTTTTCCACATTGTTTTTGCTCTGAATCAGATGTTTTATGGTCATGATTCATCTCGTAGCTGGATCCAGAATTAAAACTGTTTTATAAGGATTTTCAATGTCACTGGAGAAAATGAAATGGACTTAAAGGAACCTGAGACATTTTAAAAGTGGCGCGATCAAGGATTCCAACTTCATGTTCTTGTAAAACAATCTAAATGTTTTATCCTGTTTCTATTTTTTGGCTCCCTCAGATCTTCATCTTCTGCTCGACAGAGGTTTGCTCTGCTGCAGATGGTGACTGCACATCTGGCTGCATCGACAGTAAGTTTAACATGGCACAAACGTACCAGAGGATCAGGAGCTCAGCGTGACGGTAACTAGGTTCTCGTACATCTGTTATAATGTGAAGACTTGAGGGTTAGAGATTTGAGGTCTGTCTCTGCCTTTTTTATGTGAAATCCTCACACACAACCACCAACAATCCAACTGTTATTATCCTTCCCAATTTTCCAGTCTGAGAGCTTTAATAACTTGTAAATGATGCTTGGAAACATGACAACATGTGGGTAGAAGTTGATTTGAATCTGTTTTGTATGTGTCATCAGGACTTCGTCACTGAATTAACTTGTTTGTTTCCTTACAGGTCCCAACGGTGGCATGTGAGCAATGAAATAAAGACACGTTTACAACACTGCACTCCACTTTAGCCCTTTTATTGCAACAAGTAAAGACATTTGGAACACATTTCTAACATTGTAAACATAAAAACAGGATAATGTAATATTTACCGCAGAATTAGGGATTTAGAGTAACAATATATTTATTTTAATACTAAGGTGTTTATCTTTGGTATCAAACCGCCATTCAAAGGAAGGCTTAATGCTTTACGCCATTGGAAATGTTTAGTCAGTTTGACAAAGGAAAACAAACACTAGTACTCATGGAACATTACACCTATATACGTTTCACACTGACGTACCTGATGATGCAGGGCAAGACTTTAAAAAGTACTTTGACCAAAACTACTTTTCATAGCTTCTGAAACGGCTTCAAAGGGTTTAAAAGAAAATGATCCCTTCACATTGGTACATATATTTTTAACACAGCAGATATTTCTCATATGAAAGATAAAAAGCACAAAACCTAAAGTACCAGAGCTGCTGTCACGTGGTAACATAGAAAAAGTCTCCATCCTCTTCCCAGCTGAATTAAACGTGGCGTGGATGTGTTGGTGACTTCTCACACGCCCACTGTGATCTAGAGGCCTTTCAAGGTACTACGCCAATGTGGACTCTGATGATCTTCCTCAGGAGGATAACGCTGCAGACCAAGGGACTGATCTGTCATGCACACACAGAAAGGGGGGGGAGACTGCTGGGGTTTTGTATAAATTTCAAGGTCTTGACCTAGGTTACGATTTGGCGCTTAGAATTGAACAGAATTAAATACCATTCATTTTGGCCATTGGAATTTGAGAAGCACTGTGTAACCTTGTTGGGATAAGTGCTTTTCAAATAAAGTTACTATTATTTTCACTACTCCGGAGTTTTAGAGCTGCTTTAACTGAGAAGCTTTGAGAAACGCCGCTGGCCCCAGTTCAGTTTGAAGACGCCGGGGGTTTAGGCTGGAAGAGCTGAAACTGAGATATTTGGAAAACGATGTCATAGACACAACCGCTTGCTGATTGGGTCTTTTCCATGACAACATAGCCTCCGCTGATTCGTCAGGCTCGATCACATTATCCCTTTCTAGAAGAGGAGATGAGCTGTTATTGGAGCAATTCTTATGTACATCAGTGTACGTGGGAGGTCACATGATTTGCGTTTTTCAGGCATATTAATATGGGCGGCGATTTAAAACTGATTCGAACCCAAAACGCTCACGTCAAAGATGTTTTCCGACGTCATAGTATGGATGTAGCCTTAATGTGACGGTGTGTTTGTCCGTACAGGGTAAATTCCTCCTTCAAAGGGAGTTGATGAAACCCTTTAATAACCCGGCTGAGGAAAACATGCATTTGAATTCTCCATGCCAAAGCGGAGAGAACAAAAATCAAGACTGAGTAAACTAGGCCTCAACCACAGGGGCCTCAGCGACAGGGACAAGGGGGAAAATGTCTGGGTCCGGGTTGGGGTAAGAGTAGGAGGTGGGGACAAATCCCTGCTGTAATGGTTGAGGGGTAGGCAGGGCGTAGTTAGTCATGACAGTGTACTGAGTTGTGGAAACGGACACACGGATCTTTTTGCAGATGATACTGCTGCACACTAGAGGTACGCTCTATAGGAACCGTTTGAGAGACAAGAGGAGGAGAGAACATGTAAAAGAAAGGCAAGGGGAGAAATATTAATTATGTGAGACATAATTGGGATTAGAACATGGTCATTGACTTTATGATCAACAAGAGCTGAGGACAACATTTAAAAAAAATCTGCACTTGAACAAACATCAGTGTCACATGAATGACCTGAAACAGACAGAAACCCTAAAAAATGATTTGGTGTATTTTGACTTTAGTTTAACAGCCACAAAGGAGCTGAATTACTGCTGTTGATAATCAGATTTAGACTCTTTTGTTATCGTGGTTCCAACTATTTTATAATTTTTTTTTTTTAAATCAACAAAATCTATTTTATTGCACTTCATTATGAACTAAAGTGACTGCACATGAGTTCGAATTTTTTTATTTGCACGCACTTACCAGAAGACATACAAATGCAAAGAGGACACCTATCAGAGGAGCTTTTCTGTCGAAGAAGCCTGCGATCTTCTCAGGACAATTCTGTGGGAGACGGAAGAAACTGTGAGAACTCGCTTTACTGCAGATGACCCAGAGTCTCCAGCAGTGGTTCTCAAACTATGGAACTTGTACCAACAGTAGTACACGAGCTCCCTGTACTGATACACGGAAGAATCTCAGAAATATTATAAAATGGACGGTTCAAAACCACCGTGGTGACTCCGAGAAGACCGTTACCGGCCTGCTATTTCCATTCTTCCACAATAGGTCCACGTTCCAATCATTATTGCTTTGTTTTTCTTTTTTCCATCTCTTATGACAAAGCTATAACTTGTATCTATACACCAGTGTGTGTGTGTGTGTGTGTGTGTGTGTGTGTGTGTGTGTGTGTGTGTGTGTGTGTGTGTGTGTGTGTGTGTGTGTGTGTGTGTGTGTGTGTGTGTGTGTGTGTGTGTGTGTGTGTGTGTGTGTGTGTGTGTGTGTGTGTGTGTGTGTGTGTGAGTTCTAGTTCTACACCTTTGTACAGCCTGGCTGTGGCTGACAACAGTCAACAAGAAATCATTCTCTTATTAGGAATAAACCTTCCTCTTGCGTGATCTGTCTGTAGCTGAATAGGTTCGGCCTACGCTACTGTATTTTAATGTTGGTCACAACAGTGGTACTTGGAGAGCCTAATATTTACTGAGGTGGTACATGGTGTAAAGAGTTTGAGAACCGCTGGTCTTCAGAATACAGCAGGTCCAGGTAATACTTCTTTAAAATGGCCAAATATTTTGGCACCAACTTACAGGCATGACGAAGTGCTCCAAAAATCCACTTGGCTTGGGACAGGTCGTCTCTATCAGCCCGATGCCCGTCACGCCACAGCAGTGAAGCTGCAGAGCAGGAGATGAAGGTCAACGACAATCAAAGACGCTTCAAATTAAATTCATTAACAACGAAAATGACATTTGGTATTTCTTACTATATCTTCAATATATATATTTATGATCAACACCTGTTTCCATAACTCAAATTTAGATTACCGAGCCACCAATAGCTTAATATTTGGTAGCAGTTGTTTCAGTGGCTGGCCACTGTTCTAAATCCTGGAAAACAAACATATCAGGCCGAGAGCTTAATAGTAAACCTTTTTATAAAGTTAGAGGGAAGTAAAAAGTCAGTTTGTGCTCACCAAGTTGTGGATGATCCTGAGGGTGGTGCCAATGACTGGATCTACTCCATCGTACAGAACATACATGCTGATGTAGAACTCCATTATGTTCATTCCAACCTAAACGTTGAAAATTAAAAACATGACATGACTACACACAAGGAAGGCAATTACAGATTTTAAATTTGTCGTCTCCCCGCTCCCTCTTCACTCACCGCATCGCTTTTCCAAAAAGTGAGACCCAGTAGGGCCATTGCAGACAAAAGAAGAAGGCTCAGGAGACCAGAGAACTGACAGGGGAGGGAGAAGATTAAGATTAATTACAACATGTTGATGAAACAACCTTTTAATCTGATAAACACACAGGAACATGGAACTATCACAACACTGCACCTGGATCAGTGATATAAGCTTTATTTAAACCAGTAAGTCAAACACTTGCACGTCAAATCAACCTTTAAAAGATTTATTTATTTTGCACTTTACTCGAAGTGGCACTCTAACCATTGTGAGACACATCTTACCGTCTCCAGAGCCCATTTTTTCTTAGAGGAGGCGCCGATGAATCCAAACAGCGCCGTGATCAACATGAACGTACCCAGCACGATAATAATCTTCACATCTGATGCAGGAAATACAGAAACACACTGTTACTGCAGCAGTTCCCAAACTAGGGTTCAGGGCCCCACAGGGGTCTAAATATAACTAAATATAGTTTCATTTAAAATAAAACCTAACAAATACAAATATGTATAAACATGACCCCTGTGGTGATGATGACTAGCGACAGTGTCATCTAACTTGCTAACGAGGTTAAAACAATATCCTTCGTATGCTTCATTCACTTGAAGGGATTCATTTTGGGGGTCAGGGGCTGAACATTTCAACATCTCTAAGACTTAAAAATGTCACAAAGTCAAAGTGCGAACTCACCCATAACGAACACCCATGATTTGAGGCTGGCTATTTCAAAGACGACCCTGGTATTAACGTTGAACCTGAGGCACAGGCCGAGAGCCAAAAAGGCAGAGCCCGCCACCTGCCAAACAGGAAGTACAATGTGAACATGTAGTACATCAACAGTCCAAGGTCACCTCTTCAAATATTCAATCGACATCTATAATATTCTGTATCTGGCGTCGTGTTTTCCACAGCAGCTGAAAATACATTTTATTTTACATTGTATAGGACAAACTGCACGAGACCTGTAAATAAAGATGGACGACGTGACAGCTCCCAAAAACTGAAGACAAAGCTTCTCCTAATAAACCCTGTCATAATGTATTTTTATAATCTTCCCCATCTGCATGCCGAAGTGTCCATGGGCAAGATACTGCACCCCCCAATGGCCCGTCTAGATGTTGAATGCACTAATTGTAAGTTGCTTTGGGTAAAGGCACCAACCACACCAAGGCAATTTCCTGTATGTGTAAATATACTTGGCAATAAAAAGAATTCTGATTCTGATTCTGATTCTGATAAAAGCGTCCTCCAAATGACATGTAATGCAATGTAATGTAAACAAGGTCAAAAAAGGGTATAATGGATAAATCTCTCTAAAATAAGAACACAAGACAAATCCCAAGACACAACAACAAATAAGAAAACACTTCGATTGTGTTGTTTTATGCTCTAAAAACGTCATTAGACGTCATGATTGACAGCTGAGCCTGAGCCTTGTGATTGGTCAAATGTATCAGTGGGACCTGCTGCTCCAGATGCACAAGATGGCAGAGTGAGTGTCTAGAATATTTAAGTTTCATTTCTGGATGATGAGCGGAAGTTGAGATGCAGGAAATGCGTGAGACTTGTGACACAACTTGCAAAACATAAGCAACTGTTTTTGTCATTAAAGGCGACGAAATACACATAACCACGACACAACCGTTGGCATGAAGAAGAAGAAGAAGAAGAAGAAGAAGAAGAAGAAGAAGAAGAAGAAGAATAAACGAGGTCAAAAAAGGGAATATGGATAAATCTCTTTTTAGTTTTCTCTAATATTTCTGAGTTCTATTAGACACCAGAGGTGGATGGTGCGGTGGCTCTGAAGCTCAAAACCCAACGAAAAATTACAAAACTAAAAAAACTCAAATTAAACCACAACAAATAAGAACACAAGACAAACCACAAAGCACGTCGACAACAAAAAAACACAACCAATGATTTGCCATTGTTTTTTCTTATTTGACAAAGAAAAAGCAGATTTAAAATTTGTTTCTTATAAATAACACAGTAAATAATAATAAAAGAAAGAGACTTACAGCAAGGGCGATGTTGAAAAGGACGATGACATAAACGCACACGGTGCCACATCCGTCCAGTCCCATGATGACTGTGTACAAACTGATTTAACAAAGACAAAATGCACAAATATAAAACTTCTTAGCTACGAGGAATATACTGTATTTTAGCTGTAGATTCAGGTTTACACTTAAATAATCACGTGCAGATGTAATAAATACCTGTATCAGTAGAAAGCTTTTCACAGCTCGTCCTCTTCAGCAGGAGATGAGGAGGAGAAGGAGGAAAGAAGACGAACAACAGGTAATATTACAAATTCTAATGTCGTGTCCCGCCTCTTTGATGTCGCACAGTCCTGTGATTGGCTGGCACGGCAGATTGACACGAGGCAGCGCCAATGGGGGGGGCTGGGCACGCAGGAACATGCTGCAGCAAAAAGAAATGCATGTGAAGAGTGAAAGTTAAGGAATCGAAAGTTATGAGATACAAAAACAATGAGATCAACAGTATATGTACACACGTAATTATACAATTTGTGTAGTGAATAAGTACTTTTACATATATATATATATATATATATATATATTACTTTATAAAACTAAAATGTTAGAAAACTAAACATTATATTCTAAATGTGTCAACAGTTTAAAATGTGAAATAAAATCTGTCAAACAGGTCAAATGTGCAGATAAGTGCAAACCATGAAAAGTGAATGAGCCTAAAGGACTTGCAGTACCAGTGTGTATTATATTAATATGTGCAATGTAGGACAACATGGAGCGATGGGGAGACTGGGGATGTTCCCACAGATACCAGGGTGTGGTTTTCATTACTGGTTTCCTTTCATGACCCTGTGAGGTCTGGGCCTGGATTAAGGGAGTAGCTGCTCCTGCAGGCTCCTGGGGTCAGTGTCGGAGGAGCAGGCCGCTGTGTGGAGTGACGTGACCCCAGTGGAGCCCATCACTGCAGGTTCAGTGGGTGGCAGAGGGACAGGTAGCAGGAGACGCACCCAGGGTTTGATGGAGTGAGCCACAGAGAGGGAGAGAAATAACACACACACACACACACATGCAAACAGTCACACACAGTACACACCGGCAGTTGGCCTGAAGTGACAGCAATCATCTGTTCTGAGGCTGGCAGGCAGGTGAAGTGAGGAATCGGTGCAGATTTGATCACATTGGTGTGTGTGTGTGTGTGTGTGTGTCTGTGTGTCTGTGTGTGTGTGTGTGAGACAGCAGTATTTCTCTTTTTGATGAATCCCTCTTCTCTCGGGTTATTGCAGCTCTGCCACTATAAACCTCCCCACACCCACAGCAGCCACATCTGATGAGTGTTACTTTTGTATGAATTGTGTGAGAGCTAGTTTCTCCGGGGAGGATTTGGGGAATTTGTATTCTGTGAAGATGGAAATGTGTTTCTGAGACGCTCTGTCACTGGAGGCCCACCAGGGGGCGCAAACACCCTAAAAAAGACGAGTGTACAGTAAATCTTTCTTTCAAAAACAATCCAACTCAAGAGACTGCAGGTGCAGCTCCTTTATTTGTCTCTATACTTTTCTTATTGCCTTTGCTACTTGCGGTTATGGGGGGGGGGATTTACTGTTTGAGTTTAATCAGACATCCTTTCAATACAAACAGCAGCTGTTAACACAACTGAATTTATAAAGAGAATTCCCCAAAGACAGCAAATACGTTACATAATTAAAAATCTATGTGTGTTTCTGAATCGGGAGACATGTGTTGTGCGCTGCAGACATTGACTCCTCCTCTATTGATGGACACACACTTTAAGATGTAAGAACAATACTGGTCACATTTATATTTATATCATAGAGGCCTTCTTACTGCTATTTACCTTTTCTTGTTACCGTTGACATAAGTATATTAGTATATTGGAAATATATGTATCTATATTTATGTGGTGTTGTAGTCGTTGATCTAATCAATGGTGTATTATAAAGGGTCCTTAAATGTTGTTTTTGTTCATGTTAATTATTATATATGATATATAAGATGTGTCATTAGGGTCTGACAATAAAAATCGTGTAGAAAGTGTTAAAAGAGTAAAATGAGGCCTTTACTTTCCCATCATCATCATAATTATCATCATTATTATTGTCGTTATATTATTATTCTCATTCTCATTCTCATTATTATTACTACTATAATATATGTCTATGTAAATATAATCTATGTCTGTCTACTGTAATAAACTACTTTGAAAAGTTGAGCTTTCAGGCAAAAACAAATCATAACTGGAAATTATCTTTATTATATGTGACAATAGAAGATAAAAGATGAAACCTTTGACATAATTAACCTCTGGCGTCAGCTCAACATGTTTTCCTTTCGTCCTCTTGATCTTTTAATTGTTATTCATTGAGAGTGTTTCTCCTCCGACGTGTTTCCAGGTGAAAGCATCTTCTTCATTTTGAATTTGGGAGAAGTGAGGGCAGAGGAGGCGGGGAGCTGGGAGGAGGAGGAAGGAGGAGGAGGAAGGAGGAGGAGGAGGAGGAAGGAGAAGGAGGAGGAGGAGGACCGAGCACAGACCTCAGACCAGCCCACCTCACCTCCTTGTCGGTCGCTCCTCAGCCCGGTGCCCTTGGACAAATCCGACCGTGGATCAGCTCCCTCCACACACACCCACCCTCACACCGACCGGGACTCAGCCCAGAGGAAACCTCGTTCCTCGGCAGCAGCAGGCGGCTCCTCACCGGCGGAACAAGACGCGTCCACAGCGGAGCAGCACGGGCGAGCGAGCGGACGGAGCGAGGACACAGACCCCGGGGTGGACTGGAACCTGGAGCGAGCGAGGGGGGCTTTTGATTAAAAAAAAAACCCAGAAAACCCCGTGAGGCTTCCACCGAACAGACGAGAGCCACCGATTCCCCGACATTTATCTATAATCACCCCGAGGAGCGAGCTCCCGGAGCCGCGTCTACACCGAGGAGCTAGCGGAATGTAATGCTAGCGACCTGGCTAACGTTAGCTAGCTAATTAGCTCGTCAGGGGGATCCAGGAGTCGGACGTGTGGTCTTTATTAAAAAACGGGGGTAGGGGGGGTGGTGGTGGGGGGGTGTCCCGGTTCACTTTGTTTCTTTAGGTTGGTGGGGGGGGGGAGAAGTGTTCGTTAACGTGCCCGGTGCTGACTCCCGCTTGGGGCCAGTATGGTTTTTTTTTTTTAGCTCGAACCCGCTAAAAGCTAAGTTAGACAATTAAACTGTAAAATCTGAGGGACAATCTCCGGACGCGTCTGGATCCATTGTGAGCGTCGACAGGGACGGACCGAGGGAAACGAGGCCAATTTACACAGAAAGACTTTTTCTCTCCCCCCCCCACCCACCCCCTGACTGGTGACTGTCCGCCGTCCGATGTTAATGTCGACCGACGTTGCCTCCATAATGCTGCCCGTTAGTCGGGGGATCATGGATCGGGAGAGGGAGCTCGACGCGGCCGCCGGACCCCTCGCCAACGCGCCCGGGGGTCCGGCAGCTGTCCGGGCGACGAAGCGAGGGGACCCGGAGCCCGACGCGCAGACACCCGCCGCCCCACTCACCGACCTGCCCGGGGCGGAGTGCAAGAGACCGAGGATAGACGGGACCGGGGCTGTTGTTGCTGACATTGGCCAGGTAGGAAAAAAAAAAATATGCAAAGTATAAACACACCCGGCTCCATCTTTCTCCAGCTCCTCCGTGAAGTCTCCTCTAAAAGCTTTTGTTCCCAGGCTCCAGCTGGGGAAGATGGGGATGTTTTGACAGGGCCCCCTTTTTTTCCCCCTCATCAACAACATAATCATGCATCATTGCAGCAAACAGAGAAATATATCCCCCTTCTGTTTTTTAAACCCAGATGTGTGGATTTGTGGATCCCACTAACAAAGTGTAGTGGGGGGGGGAGTGTGTTGATGAAGGGCTGAGCCGCCTGGAGCTGCTCAGTGAGCGAGCATGACCAAGCCAGACAAAGGTAATATGATACAGACTCCATTGCTGTGACAGACAGCAGCACAGCTAAGATCAGAGCCACTCATCATGCCCGTCTCCCAGAGAGCGAACCAGGGCTTTGTCACATGTCGCCTGCCTCGGCCTCGTTTTCCTTTTCATTCACGTGGATGAATTTGCTCATACCTGGGACGATAATTCGCAGTGAGTCACCACATCAAATCCTGATACACACGGCGTGTGCCATTAATCGCCCTTTCTCCCCCCCCACCCCCCTCCTCAAATTGTGGCTAGGTGTTAAGAGGGAGGCAGACGACGATTGGGGGAGGGGTCAGCACAGAGAAAGACAAAGAACGGAGCCTTTTGGTGGAGGCTGAAGGAGCGAGGGGGCTCAGGGGGGCCCCTCTTCAACCCAGGTCTTCCCTGCTCTCATGACTCGACTGCTGAGACAGCAGAGTATCAACAACCACCCCTGCCTGTGCCAGACTAATCTGTGTATGTTACAGTAAACCAGGGGGACACCGAGGCACGGGGTGCACCTCTCTCACTTACTCTCCCTGGATCCATTACTGTTTATTTCACCTTTTCCAAATGCTCATGCACTACACATCATTCTTACATTGCACAAATATGCTACGAAGTGCCTGTATACCGACGGCACAAGACATTTTCAGCTGACGCACGCTGTTTTAGCACTAACGGCAGGCGGACATGGGCTGAGGTCATCGGCAGGTAATTGAATCCCAGGGAACTGGTAGAGTACTTAAATTGGCTGCACGGCTGACCTGCTACAATGACAAATATGCCCCCGCGTGTTGTTGTGATGCTGGGCGAGCTTCACAAAGGATGGATGTTGATGACGGGGAAAGGTTATAGCCCGCCGGCAAAGATGATGTGGCGTGGTGTGGCTTCTGGCTGCCCATCAGTTGTATTGATTGCCGGGCACTGGTGCGGGTCAGGCTGGAAAAAGGGTGGGGTGGAGGGCGAGCTGATGGATGGATGGAAGTTGAGGCTCAGGGAAGTGATTGGTGGATTGATGGGGAGAGAAAGAGGCATGGCTTGAGGGAGAGGAGTCTAAACAGGCTAAATGTTTGGGTGTGATGCAGGAGAGATATATACGTGGCCTGCGCTGATAAATGTAGGGGGAAATAAAGGATGGAGGCAAGGAGAGAGAGAGAGAGAGGACAGAAAGGAAATCAGAGCCATTAGCTTGCACCCATCAGGGAGCATGATAATGGATGAGAGGGAAGTGATGGATGGCGGGATGACTTGATAAGTTGGAGGGGAGGGGGGGGGTAGAGATAAGCAGGAGGATGCACTCTGAATTAAGATGAAAACATTTTATGTAAAGGGTAAATAAGAGAAATTGACATGGAGGCCTGATGGCGGCAGTTAACCGGCGGTGGCGTGCTGTGGCGGCGTGCGTGCCCAGGACGGGGTAGAGGATGAGTTCAGACGACGACCCTATAACTAAACACACCCAACAATTACCATAGGATTCCTATTGAGCGCTCGGGCCGGGAGACGGCTGACCTTCCGGGCTGACTGTAAATCAGCGGTGTGATAATGAACGAGAGTGCAGCCGTCTCTCCCCTTTGTTGCTCCTGCTCTCCTCCCCGCTCAGGCAATCTCCAGATCCCTTCACACCCCCCCACCCCCATTTCACCCCATTCTCCCTCTAGCTGTCCTCTGATTTCCCCCACCCTCCCATCTCTCCCCCAGGCATATTTCCAGATTGCTAATTGACTCCTGGTTCACAGGCTTTTTCAATGTGCCAGTGAGGCAAACCACTCCAACCCCCTTCACTCTCTACTGTCCCCCCGGCCCCTTTTCAACGCAGCACCTAAATCATGTAACATCTATCACTTTTTATTTCCGGTTTCACATCCGTCCCCTCGTTTTCTCATCTTCACCGCTTGTCTCTGCACTTTTTTTTTTTTTTCCTCGTCTCCTTTCTAAATTTATTTCCCATCTCTCCTCTCAGTAGCATTGATGCTTCTCCCCCTTGAGGCGGTTCTGTGGTCCACTCGGATGCAGTGGGAGTATGGTTTCTATAACTCCCTCCGTCCACCTCGCTCTGTGTTCCAAGCAAGCCGATTTGTCCTATCGTTGGCAGTAAAGAGGCTTTGTGTCGCGCTAACGAGATCAAAGCTCATTTAGGAGAGGGCATTAACCAGACTGATCGCTTTAACGGGCCACAGCAGAGGGAGGGGGGGGGGGCGGTTGGTTATGAACCGACAGATCACTGAGATTTATTACTGATAGCGAGCAGTTATTGTCTCAGAATGTCCACCACATGCGATGTTCATTGCACCGAGCGTTGATGGTTTTTTGTCGCGCGAGTGCACTTATGTAAACTTTTTTATTTTTTGTGCCCAGGAGTCTAATGAGAAATCGAGTCTGTTACATTGGTTGCTAATGAAAATGTATTGCTGCCAACCGTCTGCTCCTGACTTCCTCCGACAGTAAAGGATTCTCTGGAGGTTTTTTTTTTTCCTTAACGATGAAACAAAAGTTTTAGCTTTTAAGTGAACAAAAATAATATTGTCTGGGATTTTCTGCTTGTTGGTATTTTATTTAAGATGTTTATCAAACATGGTTTACGTATCACATGTGGAGGACGCAGTGGGAGATGGTCTGGGTCAGACACTTTCACAACAACAGAGAAATTGAGGGCAGAGGTGGAGCCTCTTTTTCATCCTGAGATATTTGTATAATTTCCTTTTCAGTTTTCCGTCCGTCACAACGTTATTAACGCGCCCACTTGGCCACTGTGAATTTTCCAGACATTATCCGACTGTATTCTCACGTGTGGCTCACGGACATATCCACACATTTAACTGGGGGGCTAGCAGGAGACAGTTGCGTTCTCACATGCAGCCCCTGCCAAAGATTTCAGGATCATATCCAGACTTCAGTGCAGGTCCGAGAGCAGCTTTAGAGTCAGTTACTCTGTGATTAACGACTTTCAGCAAAGATAAGCCTCTAATCATTTCAGCCATAATTCAAACAACACGGCTCCTTTGCTCTGATACATTCAGAAAAAGGGATCAGTGGGAATAATGGACACCTTCTGTTAAATCTAAGCTCCCACAGTATTTGTTTTTGTTTGACCTCCAAATTAACAAAATCCATTTACATTTTAACAATCTGTGAATTACTTAACTCATTCAACTAAATACATCAAACATTTAGCTGGATGGAGTTTCTAGTTTCATGTATTTGTAAATTACTTAACCTTCATTTGACTTTTCAGATAAACAACTCAACACATTAGTAATTTAGTAGATTTGATGTGGATTTTTTTATTTGGTTGAATTACAAAATATTAAACGGATGAATTGATCGTGTAAGAAATCACTGATTTGAGCCTCAATATAGCGACAATTCTTTTCTCTTCTTTTCAAAGAGAAAAATGCTGTTGCTGGCTCGACTAATAACCTCCAGTAGGCCCAGTGGTTGCGTAGCTACAGAGGTAACTAGTTGTTCATGTTCCCACAGAGCTTGTGTGTAACTGTAGACTAAAAGTGTGAGTGTCCTTCAGAAGTCAGCCACCTGAATTATTCACAGAAAAGAAGAAATACCCACAGAGGGGGAACAGTATTACAGGGAGGCAGAGGAGGAGGCTGAAGTCGCGCGTTGGACTCGTACCGACGCGTGTTAATATGTGCTGCAGGAGGGTCGTGCACAAAATCCTGCCGGGTCGCACATTATGCACACCGCGGCTGTTTAATGATTGCTGTTAAACTTTGAGCTGTAGCACAGCGGCGGAGTCACCCTTGACTTTTGAACTGGCAACGATAAGCGAAATATTCCCCGAGACGAAGTTGCGCAACTCACAAAGAAACAAACACACACACCCTCCCTCGTACCGTGTGTGTGTGTGTTCACTTCACTTCAATTCACCACGTTTCATAAAGGAATAAGAGCACTGAAGAAAACAGAGGAATTGCTCCATTTAAAAAAAAAAAAAAAAAGAGGTTAGATAATTCTCCCCCTCCCCCTCTCTCTCTCCCTCTACTGTTAAGCGCAGCAGTTTCAGTCCCTTAACATGACACTCGCATGTTAACTCTCCCTCTATGGTCATCATGTCACCACTCCCCCACCCCCACCCCCACCCCCACCCTGCATGCCTCCCCTCCGCATTGCTGCCCCCAAACTGTCAGATGTGCTCCCATCTCCACCCACACGAAGCCAAATGTCAATTCCGTGTTTCCCTTACATGGCGTCGTCTGTGACGCCGGACCACCGCCACAGCCTTGTCGCACCTTCCCCCGTGTCGAACACAATGACAATTTTCTGCTGTGAAGTTTACAGTCCCACGATCCGTTGTGTTTGTGTGCGTGTGAGGCTTTTTGTGCTCTTTAAGTTCAGCCATTAAATAAATAGATCACTTGAGGCTGAATGTGGAACCGAGACGTCATTAAAATAAGTATAGCAGTAAAAAAAGAAATGGACACGTGTTCCACTTTCGTCTGTAAGCCGCTGTAACATAATGCATGCCCTTGGTGCATTTCAGGCTTTGCCTTGACAGAGTGAAATAATTACATCTGACAGAAAACAATGAAGCAGCCTGTGCAGCACATTGGTGGAAAAACACCAGCATCTACAGTATATTAAATTAAATAAAACTTAAAATACTGTGAAATTCTGGTGACTTTTAACATATTAAAGTGTCACATTGCAAGTATTTTCCCTCGCGGTAAAGGGTGTTTAATCTACTTGGGGGGGGGGATGTGGTTTTAAGTATCTGAAATAGGCAGATTTATTTAGCAGTGACTACTGTGAACACTAAGGAGCTCTGTTTGTTTTCTATCAGTGGAACGCTGCAGTTTAAGATGGCACTTGTATAGTTTCTGTCAAGTATTTCAAATATTTAATGTTGATAATATTATATACTTGTGGCAGGATGAACATATGAATTGTACTTTTCTCTTAAGATGTACAAATGTTTTGTTATTGTCAGGACTGGGGGGTTAAACATCCTGCATGCAGTTCATATGAGAGGTTTTCCAGGACTCCTACTCTGATAGAAAATAGTAAAACTCATAACCCCCCCGTCCTTTGGTCACATTTTGGGCTTGATGATCTGAAAAAGTTGCCGTCATGGGAAACTTCAGTCTGAGGCAAACTTGCAATTCAACCCGTCTTTCTATTCTTCCTCTGTTGTCTTTGTGTGTCTGTATGTCCGCGTACATCAACAGACTCCGTGTCATTTGTCACTTTCAGCTCCGTCTCTCGGATGTGATATACCTTTCAGGGTACGGCGCAGTGACAGAGCACATCCATCACTTCCTGTCCTCTGCCCCGCGGAGTGTTTCTGTTAATTACTTCTCCAGTTTTCTGCGTTGTGCGGTGGCACAGTTTGATCCTCTCAGCGGGTCACGTTCATCTCCAGTTGTGCTCCTCGCTTGTGATGTGTTGACTTAACGGAGTCTTGAGTTTGCTCATGAAGTGATCGTGGATAACACTTGATGAACAAACGACTGAAATCCACACGGCATAGTTTTCCAGGTCTTGCAAGGAGATGATAATGTTCAGATGAGTTTTAGGGGAAGACGCTTTTATCTTTTCAAATATTTGTGAGGCTGTTGAAGAGGTAATTTGACTGTTGTTGATTCTGGATCCTGGGACATTGTCAGACTTGTTTTCAGACAGGCACCGAACTCCGCACAGTTTCCTAAAATCTTCCATCAGGGCTGTACGCGAGAATGCAAATGTCTGAAGCAGTTGCTCTTGATTTTTTTCCAGAACATCTCCTGCCAGCGTCCTAGTTAAATGTCTGGAAAATGTCATAGTGAGCCCATGTGGCAAGAAAAATGTCTGACTGACGCAAAACTGAGGAAAAGGAAATAAAACAAATATCATAGCCATACATGTAGAAGACTCTTGGAAAGATGGGATTCGAGAGCTTTTGGTGATCAGGGCAGACTACGATGTTGATTTGCTTTACACAAAAACACGTAATTTCTGCTGCAGAATTAGTACGTTATGTCCTTCCACCCGTCGCCTGAATGTTCTGGAAATGTTCCTGCTGAGTTCTTCATATGTGACAGGAGAACTCAGACCCAATGTTCTGGCGTTCACGTCTGAAAAGGTGAATCTGAGCGCTCCACAGTAAAATGTGCCTCTTCTTGTTTACGCGTGATGATTTATTGGTAGCAGGTGGGGCTATTTAACATTTGGTAAAATGATTGCGACCATAAAGCCAAACACTGGCACAGTGCACCTCTTCAGGCTGTTACAGCGACTGGCTGCCTGCAGCAGCCCCCTTAATTACCCCGCTCCCCTCCACTCCCAGTCCTCCCTCCCCTCTCACCATCTGTTGACCTCATGTCATTTTGCCTTCCTCCACCGCGGCTGCTCCTTTTTCTTCCCCTGCTCCGTCGCTTTCGCTCCCAACAACTCCCCAACTTCTTTCCCTCTCCTAAAATAGCCGGTCAGAGAGGGAGAGAGAAAATAAACAGGAGAGACGCCCTTTAGCGTTGCCCTCCGCAGAGTCAGAGAGGCGGGACAGGAGAGAGAGTGTGTTTTATGTGTGTGTGACTGCTTTTCTGTTCTTTTGCTGATCCCTGCCAGTGCCGTCTGAAGCCCTCAGTCAGCCAGCCGGCGCCTTCAAAGGCTCCTCCTCGCTCACAAACTCTATGGAATTAAGTTAATGGAAAAAACTTGTGAAAAGTGCCGCACGAAAAAATCTCCGGGCCTGAACGGGCTTAGCTCAGTGCGCCGTGTTAATTTTTATTTATTTATTTTAAAAGAGCACGGCAGGC